>NW_024070209.1:89078692-89275796 GCF_014754425.2 Oryx dammah | reverse complement strand
AGCCTAAAGTCCAACAACACCGACAGAGTAAATCCATAGACCAGCCAACAGCCTAAAGTCCAACAACACTGACAGAGTAAATCCATAGACTCAGCCAACAGCCTAAAGTCCAACAACACCAACAGTGACTCAGAGAATCAGTTAAATCCACTGTCAGCGATTTGGAATAAGAACCATGCCAAAAAAATGAGCACTTCATAACCAGGGCAGAAACCGAAAGACTTCCCTGGAGAAGCTTTAAACAGGAGCCCTGTGAAGTGGATTGTTGTCATAACCATTAGAATTAGGGCCCTAGGAAAGTGTCATCTTCATTGTAACTGCAGACAGCTATCACAGTGTGGATGCTGCGTCTCCCTCAAGTGTGTGTCCCAGACAGGCACCAGCTTTGTCTTCTGACTCCCATATCTGTACAACAAAGTCAAGTTTTCCACATTACCTAAGAAATTCTGAGTTCATCTCATTCTTGCAGCATGCTGGTCACGAACTTTTTTCTCAGTCCCAATTCTCATGGTCCCCCAATGGTTCCACACTCACCAAGCTTCCTAGAGTGAAGACTAGCTCCCCTATTCTTCCCCCTACCCCATGCTGTTTCCCTTTTGGAGCTGCTCCAACACAACCTGGACACCTGGTCCACCCCCAGGAATCAGACACATCCTAGCTGCTCTTGCATCACAATGAATGTTAAAGGTGGGCTTTGAAGAGCTTTAAGGTGCTAATTCAGTTACCACCCAATACCTAGCATCACTGCTTTGGTTCAGTAAAAAGCCATCTACCCACTAATCCTTGGGGAAAGAGAAAACCCTCAAAATGACCATGTACTTCCATCTTTGCTGATGTCTAGAGTTCCTTGGCAATTGATTGTTCCAGGCTACCAACTTCAAACAATGGAAAGACCAGTGAAATAGGAGTCAGAAGCACCTGGTTCTAGAACCTGGATTGACCATATAATTAGGCATGAGGATATGTAACATTGTTGGGCCTCAGATGTCTCATGTGTAAACTGGGAGCATAACGCCTGCTTCCATAGACAGATTATGTGAATTCGCTCAGTTGCATCTGACTCTTTGCGATCCCATGGACGGTAGCCTACCAGGCTCCTCCATCCATCCATGGGATTTTCCAGGCAAGAGTACTGGAGTGGGTTGCCATTTCCTCCTCCAGGGGGATCTTCCCAACCCAGGGATCAAACCCGGATCTCCCACATTGTAGGCAGGCATGTTCACTGTCTGAGCCAGCAGGGAAGTCCTACTTATGGTATAGAAGTTATAGCCAAACAAGGACTACATGGCACTTCTTAAATATTGTGAAGACAGATGCTTCATTTTCAAAACCTCGCCTAAAACTTACAGTGATTTTCCTTGAGTTCATGCTGCAAGATGTTAATATAACTTTCAGAGGCAGATACATTTGTTACAGAACTATAGGAATATTATGTTGAAACCAGCTATTTTTTAAACCTCACTGTCTGTATTTAAGAAGTGACAACATAATTTATTTTAGTGGGAGGACTGCTCTTTCATTTGGGAAAATACTTTAATGGCCTTCAGTTATATAAAGATCTTAAGTAGCCGAGCCAAGGGTAGAAGGAAATGGAAGAAAAAGGAGAGAGAGGACCTTGAGCAATTATTTTACATATCACTGCTTCCTGGGAGGTAGGAGCAGGGAAACACATCACTGGGGAGATTCTATTTCGGTCTTAGTGATTTTCCTTTATTCTGGTAGATCTAAGAGAAAGTGTAGGAGGGGCCTGGAACCAGGGAAGAGCAAAGCCAGGAGTGGGAGCTCTGTTCTGAGCGAGGAATCCAAGCAATTGGCCAACGGCCAAGGGGGATGTCTGCCATGGGGACCCCTGAGGAAAGAGCCTGGTCGCCCAAGTTAGGTTTGTTTTCATTTTAAATCCAGCTCCTAAAGACAGCTGTGTTAACCACTGTGGTTCCTCCGCATTGTGAAGCAGAATAAGACAGGTCTGTGTCCACACTTGACACGAGGTCGTGGGAAAGGTCAGCTTTCCTTCCCGCCAGGCATCCCCGAGGGCCCTGGAGAAGGTGGCAGGTCTGAGACACAGGTGCAGGAGGGTGTCAGGGGTGAGTGAGCAGGAATGAAGCAAAACACTCATGCACTGAATGGAAAGTGACCCTCGGGAGGTGAAACTGAGGGATTCCAAACACTGGTAGGGGAATCCCCTCGTGGTCCAATGGTTAGGGCTCTCAGCGTTTTCACTGCCTTGGGCCTGGGGTTTGATCCCTGTTTGGGAAGCTAAGTGGCAAGCCACTCCAGTACTCTTGCCTGGAAAATCCCATGGATGGAGGATCCTGGTGGGCTGCAGTGCATGGGGTCGCAAAGGGTCAGGTGCGACTGAGCAACTTCACTTTCTTTACGTTCTTTCTTTAGGAAGCTAAGATCCTGGAAACCATGTGGTGTGGCCCAAAACAAGATGAAACCTTAGTATTTTTCAGAAAATCAGGCCCAGTGAAAGCAGGGATTTTGGCAGCCATGGCCAAACTCGGCTATCTCCCTGGACATGGATGTGGACACATCCCAGAGGTCCTGGAGAGTCAGCCGGCCTCAGTCATCTACACATGTCCCCAGACAAGGACATCTTACCACGGGGACAAGGCAAGGCTATGTCCTCTGGGAAGCTGACTTTGAGCCCTTGCAGCCTTGGGTAAGTGGTGACATTCTGAGTCTCGGTTTCCTCAGCTGTTAAGTTCCTGCAGGCCTGCTGTGAGTACAGAGAGAACTTCTGTGAAGTGCTTGGACGTATTCAGTAAATGGTAACCATGTCTGGGTACATGCCAAGACGTGCACGCCCCATGCCAGCAGTTCAGGGAGGTGAACACTGACAGTTTATTGAGAGACATGCTTATGCTTGAAATGCGGGCATCCAGAGGGCAGTGCCTGCTGCACCCAGATGGTGCCAAGGGCCTTAGACACCCTGGCATTCAATACTGAACAGCCAAGCTCTTTCCACACCACCTAGCCATTTTTGTCTGGGTTAATATGAGGTGATGGTTTCAACCTATAAATCCTATTAAGTTTGAATCCTGGTTACTTCAAGGTGATGCATAAAAAGCAAGGTTGTCATGGCAATGTAGAGCTGAGATGCACAGAGATCACACGCCCTAGCTCTTGGGCTCCAGAGTATTTTCCACGCTTCATTATTCATCCTGGAATTCTCTTCCTCTCCCAACATCCAAAGACCCAATTGCTGGCATCTCTGTGGGGCAGAGACTGTCTTTTCAGATTGCTCAAACAGTGCTCTGAGGTGGTACTTAGAAATCTAACAGATATATTTTTATATTGAGAAATTTCACATCAGAAAACTCTACGTATCTGAGAGCTCTTAATAATGACTCTTTTGATCTAATATTAATAGCTTGAGGTAAACAGAGGGGTATCTTCAAGCATATTTCCCTTGATAAATGTGTGATATCAACTCTGCACTCTTCTAAATAAAACCCTTTCATTGTCTAGTTCGAGGCGATGTCTTCAGCATTCAGCAAGTAAAACGTACCTCTCACACTTGAGAACTCGCCCACTGAATTTACCTCAGATACGTATTTCAGATTCTTCTTTGTGATATGATTCCTTACACTATAGTAAAGCACACAAATGTCCCAAATTGTTTGAATTGTGACTTAATACAAATACAGAGGTCTTGTAATCATGAGACCATTCAGAAGAGGTTAGAGGTTCTACATTATTTACCTTATGGGCCCAGAGTGTGGAAGCAAAATAATGGTGTGCCCTTAGACGCTACTCTGGCCTTTTCCAGAACGTTCGGTGACAGTTTTGCTTCTTTCCCTTCATCTGTTGTTCTGAAAGAACACAGGTTTTTAGGTTCAGGCACACAACTCCTGGCTTTTATAAAATCTGCAGACTTCCAGATCCAACTACTGACATGAGGGCAGAGACGCCATGATTACTGCCTGGTCCTGACAGTTTCTTGATCTTTCTGCTTTCAAGCACCACTTAGCACTTTATGGAAGAAAATGCCTCTTCTTGAGGAACAGATTATTAACATCCAAGGACATAAGATGACCTTCAGCAGTATTACCATGGTGATACGTATACTGCCTGGAAATTCATTTAAAATGAAAATCATTAGGTTCTATCATCCTCTTTATAATTACAAACCCCAGTTGAGAAAGAAAAACATGGAAAATCTTACTGCATAATTACAAACATAATTTAGAAAGTGAAAGGGTTAGTTGCTCAGTTGTGTCCAACTACAGTGAAGTGAAGTAGCTCAGTCATGTCTGACTCTTTGCGACCCCATGGACTATAGCCCACCAGGCTCCTCCATGCATGGAATTTTCCAGGCCAGAATACTGGAGTGGGTAGCCATTCCCTTTTCCAGGGTATCTTCCTGACCCAGGGATCATACTTGGGTCTCCTACATAGCAGGCAGAGTCTTTACCATCTGAGCCACTAGGGAAGTCCATAATTTAGAAAGTACTCTTTAAAAGAATAATTCATTTAATATTCAAAATAACAGAAAGTGTTGCTCTTGTTTTTATTCTATGAATGAAGAGAGTGGGTTTCAGGAATGTTCTGAAGATTTCCAAATTCACGGGGCCAATAAATGGCAGGCCCATAATCAGATGTTCTTTGGTTGTATTAATTTATTCACTGAACTCTATTGCAAAGCTGATACAGATGGGCCTCCTTGCAAGGTCAAGATTCCCTGGCCCACTCTTCAGGATGATTCTGTCATTGGCAAATTGATACATCATCCAAGAGATTGCCAAGATATGGGATGTGCTCAGTCACGTCTGACTCTTTGCGACCCTATGGACTGTAGCCCGACAGGCTCCTCTATCCATGGGATTCCCCAGGTAAGGATATGGAGTGGGTTGCCATTTCCTACTCCAGGGGATCTTCCTGACCCAGGGATCAAACCCATGTCTCTTATATCTTCTGTATTGACAGGTGGATTCTTTACCACTGATATGCTACAGAAAAAGAGCTCTCATTCTCTCTGGGAGGCCAGGGAGAGCTTCCAGGAGGGTGTTCTATCTGATCTGCGTTTGAAAGGATGATGTGGCCTTATGGAGGAGAAAGAACATAGAGACAGCCTGGGAAGCCAGGTGGAGCCTCACTTACTTGTGAATAATAGCAGTTTGGGACTCTGGGAACATGAAAGAGTGATAGGAGCTGTGACTATCTTTAAGTTTAAAAGAGCTACCTATTGCGGCTGGATTTTGTCCTCATATCTTGATACGTTGAAGTCCTAACCTCCAATATGACTTCGCTGCTAAGTCGCTTCAGTCCTGTCCGACTGTGTGCGACCCCATAGACGGTAGCCCACCAGGCTCCACCGTCCCTGGGATTCTCCAGGCAAGAGTACTGGAATGGGATGCCATTGCCTTCTCCGAATGTGACTTTATTTGGTCTTTAAAAAGGTAATTAATTAAAATGAAGTCATTAGGGTGGGTTGATCTCTTACCTGACTGATGTTCTGATAAAAGGAGATCAGGACAGACACACAGCAGGAAGACTGGGAGGTCACAGCAAGAAGGCGCTGTCTGCAGGCCCAGGAGAGAGGCCTCATAAAAACACTCTCATCAACACCTTGTTTTCATTTCAATTTTTTAAATTAATTTTATTGAAGTATAGTCACTTTACAATGTTGTGTGAGTTTCTACTGAACAGCAAAGTGAATCAGTCATAGCTCAGTTGGTAAAGAATCCACCTGCAATGCTGGAGACTGGGTTTGATCCCTCAGTCGGAAAGATGCCCTGGAGAAGGGAAAGGCTACCCACTCCAGTATTGTGGCCTGGAGAATTCCATGGACTGTATAGTCTGTGGGGTCGCAGAGAGTCAGACACGACTGAGCCATCTTCACTTTCAGTCACATGTGTATATTTGTATATATATAACACCCCCTCCTTTTTGGATTTTCTTCCCATCCAGGTCACCACAGTGCATTAAGCAGGGTTCCCTGTGCTTTACAGGAGGGTTCTCATTAGTCAGCTATTTTTATTTTGGACTTCTGGTTTCCAGAACTGTGAAGAAATACATTTTTTATTGCTTAAGCCATCAAGGCTTTTTTGTTATGACAGTCATAGCAAAGCAATACAGTTACTTCCGTCTTTTCAAATTCTTTGTTTAGACATGTCTATGCCACCAAAGAAATGATGGTTTTGAATTGTGGTGCTGGAGAAGACTGTTGAGAGTCCCTTGGACTATAAGGAGATCAAACCAGTCCATCCTAAAGGAAATCAGTCCTGAATATTCATTGGTAGGACTGATGCTGAAGCTGAAGCCCCAATACTTTGACCACCTGAGGCGAAGAGCCGACTCATTGGAAAAGACTCTGATGCTGGGGAAGCCTGAAGGCAGGAGGAGAAGGGGGCGGCTGAGAATGAGATGGTTAGATAACATCACTGACTCTATACACAAGGATTTTGAGCAAACTCCAGGAGATAGTGAAGGACACAGGAGCCTGGCATGCTGCAGTCTATGGAATCGCAAAGAGTCAAACACAACTTAGCAGCTGAAAGACAGCAAATGCCTCCACCAGCTGCACAGGGGAACAACGCTCAGCTCTAAGGACGAGAGCCTGTGTTGTTGTCATCGCAAAGCATTAACCAGCAGCAAGGTGATAGGCAGGCCAGATGTAGCCACATTCCAGCTGTGGCTGGGTGAGCTCCTTGCAAGGAGACTTCGGCAGGTGCTGGGCAGAAGTCATTCCCAATAAGCAGGTTCAGTGGAAAGAACTTATTCAGCAAAACAGCTTGAAGCATGCCTCCCAGAGGGCCTTGCCAAAGAGGGACAGGGCAGCCAGAGCAGAGCAAATCACCCTTAGCAATTCAAGCTGATTTGTGGCCTTTTATATGGCTTCCCTCAAACTCCACATAATTCACGGCCACACTCACTTTCATTACTGTGCTCAGGACCAGGCTTCTGGAAACTCCTTTGAGGGCGACCTTCACAAAGTCACCCTGCAGAGCGGAAGGAAGAGGCATTCTGGCTTGTGTGACAGCCGCTAGAAGGAACAGGCTTCTAAAGGGGCCTCGTGGCCCCTTAAGGCTGCCCCAGGTTTTATTTTTAATGGTTACAGACTTCACTCTCTTTGAAATGCTGCTACAGGGCCGACCCAGCTGTAAGTCATCTCCTGCCAGAGAAACCACTTGAACCTGTGCCTCTCTTCCGAAGGCTTTCCAGGACATCTCCTGCCTACAGTCTTGCTCCCTGACTGTTCCATCCTCCATCCTCCAAGACCTGCTGGAGTGTGTGTTCCCTGCTCTGGTTCATCATGTCACCCCTGCTCCTGAGTCCCAACATTTACAGCAATGTTTTTAAAATTTGATGTCACTGCTGTGAAAAATATTTTTTGAGCGTGCACATGGCTTCCCCGGTGGCTTAGTGATAAAGAACCCACCTGCCAGTACAGGAGACTCAGGAGACAAGGGCTCAATCCCTGGGTCAGGAAGAGCCCTTGGAGAAGGAAATGGCAACCCACTCTAGTATCCTTGCCAGGAGAATCCCAAGGACCACGGAGCCTGGTGGGCTACAGTCCATAGGGTGGCAAAAAGTCAGACTGACCACACACACACACACACACACACACATACACATAAACACACATGTACATATACAATATGTACATTTATGTCTATTTATAAATTAGACTTTATTACTATATACATATAATATATATAATATATACATTATATATATAATAAAACTACCAAAAAATAAGAAATGAAAGGGAAACAAATGTAGAGGCTGAAGTCAAATCCTTTCACCCTATATAAAAAAACACCATAAGCAACTCTGACCTCCTGAGACCACCCGCCTTTCTGAGTGCCCTGAAATGCTCTGCTCACACCAGCCTCATGTCATGATCCACAAGACCACACTTCCTTCCCACCTCTTTTCCTTTGTAGACATTCTTCCCTCTGCCTCCATGGTCTATCTGTTGAAACGTCTCATCTTTCGAGATCCAGGTTAATTATAAACAATGAAAATCACATACTCAGACAATAAGAAAACTTGCAACATTCTTCCAGAGCTTGAATAGATAACACAATACTGTTCTTTAAAATTAAAGACATGTTTTAATGGCAAGATAAATATACAAAGTAAGGGCTCAAGGATGGAAAAGTAAAACAATAAGAATTTTTATGAACACTAAAAATACTTAAATATAAATCTAAGAGTTCTGGATCTGATTAGATAAGTCACTGTAATTGTCCAGAATACTTAGAAAATCTATTTCAAATTGTGATGCTGAGTAAGACTCTTGAGAGTCCCTTGAACAGTGAGGAGATCAAACCAGTCAATTCTAAAGGAAATCAACTCTGAGTATTCATTGGAAGGACTGATGCTGAAGCTGAAGCTCCAATGTTTTGGCCAGCTGATGCAAAGAGCCAACTCAATGGAAAAGACCCTGATGTATCTCTTTATGAAAACTCCTGCCCTGAGAAAGCCCCCTCATTTTTTTCTGTGGGTGTAGGATGCTAGTAATTAGATTGATTTTCAGGATATACAACAACTGCTATTGGTCAAGATCATTATTAGGGTAAATGTTAATGCCATTTTCATTAGCCATTCCCATCTTTACACCAAGATAAAAAAATGTTTACAGTTGTAGAATTTATGGCATATAATCAATTGATAACTACATAACCAAAAACATATAAAAACTGAAAGAGAAAGTTGCTCAGTCATATCTGACTCTTTGCGACCCCATGGTTTGTACACAGTTCATGGAATTCTCCAGGCCAGAGTATTAGAGTGGGTAACCTCTCCCTTCTGCAGGGGATCTTCCCAATCCAGGGATCAAACCCAGGTTTCCTGCATTGCAGGAGGATTCTCTATCAGCTGAGCCACAAGGGAAGCCCAAGAATACTGGAGTGGGTAGCCTATTCCTTCTCCAGTGGATCTTCCTGACCCAGAAATCAAACTGGGGTCTCCTGCATTGCAGGTGGATTCCTTACCAACTGAGCTATCAGGGAAGCCCAAAGACATATAAGGTGACATTTTAAAATGTTAAACATTTTGCACAACTGACTCCCAAAATCTTCCAAGCTAGAAAAAGCGTAGAACAAAAATCAAAAGCAGATTATCTTCAGGAGGTCACAGATATGTTAACACCTTAGAACCCAAGGACCACAGATTCCCTAGGAGACTGGATCAAGATGAGAGGGAGATACCTATGGCCAAACTCTTTCCCATCCCAAACCTTTTGAAATGACAAAAATATGGTACTTTAAAAGAACAGATTAGTGCTAGATATTAAGAAAGAATGGTCTCTAAATTTGGATTGCCCGAAAGTTTGAAGAACTCTACAAACTCAAAAAAAGGTGGGGGGCTGGATTTACAAGAAACTAGAGGCAGAAAGAGGCTTCCCTGGCAGCTCAGTGGTAAAGAATCCACTTGCAATGCAGGAGCTGCAACAGACAAATTTTCGATCCCTGTGTCAGGAAGATCCCCTGGAGAAGGGCATGGCAACCCACTCCAGGTTTCTTGCTTGGAGAATCCAAAGGACAGAGGAGCCAGGCGGGCTATAGTCCATGGGGTTATAAAGAGTTGGACACCACTGAAAGACTAACACAAGTGGCATAAAACCACAGTCCGTAACCCACAGCAGGGGACAGCTTGCTTGACTTATTCCAGACACCATCAATAGACATGCTTCCAGGGCTGCAGTGTGAGCTCCCAGTGTGGGTCGTGTGGGACCTGGTGTCTCCTCTCCATTTCTGAACCCCTCACCACCTGGCACCTGCAGTGAGGCAGGGCCCCAAACACTTCTTCACATATTGCTCAAAGCTGCCCTGAGGACTAGCCTCTCCCCCACTGGAAACTAACTTTCCAGTTTTCCCCTTGACCCATCCTAGGTCTACAGGGGTCTCCTCCTGAGTCTGTACTTCCTAAGTACCCACTAACCTTGTCCCAAGCCTGGCTGCTGGAACTTTGGGTGTGAGATGTCTTGGAATCTAAAAGTGAATGAGAAAGCACAGTAGAGAGGTCATCCCCCATCTCACAGGGGGGACACTGTGGCACAGCCTCATTCAAGGCCACCAAACTCATGTGTGCCAAAGCCAGCGGTAGCCCACAGCTCCTCTGACTCCCTGCCCTACTCTCTTTGCCTCACCAATATTGTGCATTTCTCTCCATTTCCCTCTTATTCAGTATGCTTAGGGAAAACCCTTAGCCAGTTCATTCACGTCACGTGACTGTGTCACAGGAAGCCAGTAAGTCTGATGGAGTCTGTATCACTTTGTGGCTACTAAACCAAATAAAAGATGGAGTACACAGATGAGAAGCCAGCCATCAAAGAGAAAATACGCGTTTTGACTTCCCCCACACAGGACCATTTCCCCAGGGAGTGCAGGAGCTGGCTCCTGGACAGGATGCTGGCCCTTCCCATTGATGGATTCCTCCCGTAGGCAATAAATAATCTTTCCAAGACATCCCGATAATATTTGAAGCGTGTGGCATGTCATTATGCATATTGTCACTGGTCTCCAAATGCTGGGATGAAAAGCAATGTGTAATTCCATTAATCAGAGACTTGCTGGTGCCTGTGGTTTGGTGTCATTTATTATCTGAGCAGGATTAGAACTGAGAAAAATTAATTTTTTTCCCCATAATCAAAAAACACTGAATCGAAGGCCAAGCTGTGCATAGAGCTAGACCAGGAACAGAATGGAAGACTGAGTGAAAGAATATCTATGATCTCTAGCTTAGAAATTGTTCAGGATAAGCATCACTAATCCAGGTGACGGAAGAGAGGATTCATCAAGAACAAACACACGTTTTGAATGCCAAACGCAGTAGATAGCAACTCTAGATTCACTGTACACTAGGCCCACGTACAACAGATTGGGGAATGTCCTGTAAATGTTTAATGGAGATGTCAAGTTCAGCCTTGGAAACAAATGTACCCCCACGGCAGTGTCCATTGCTGGCCCGGCATATCTTAGCTATACAGGGCACCTCTACGTGTATTCCCCTGCTGGACTCTCATAACAGTCTCTTCAACTTACTTGGCTGTGTTGGGTCTTATTGCAGGATCTTTTCAACATGGGGCACCCCTTCTCTAGTTGTGGCATGCGGGCTCAGGAGTTGCAGTCTCTCTAGTTGTGGTGTGGACTCCAGAACTCTCAGGCTTCAGCAGTTGCATAACGCTTGGGCTTGGTAGTTGCAGAACACGGGCTTAGTTGATCCCTGGCCTGTGGGATCTTAGTTCCTTGACCAGGGATGGAACCTGTGTCCCTTGCACTGCAAGGCAGATTCTTTACCACCGGGCCACCAGGGAGGTCTCCATAACAGTCTTAAGATACAGGCAGCAAGAGAATAAATGCCAACCTGCTATTTTCAAGACCTGATAATAAAGCAGTAGAGAAAAAAAAAGAAGAAGAAAGTAAATAAGAAAAAAAGAAAGTGTTCTTTATCTCTATAGAGACAACCTACTGGAAGGCTAATCTGAACTTCAGAGGGTGTCACCTACCATTCATTAACTGTAAGGCTCTAGAGTCCAGGGCGAAACAGTAGATCAGGAGAAAAAATGAATTCAAGTGAAATGCTCAGTGTGCCTAACAATGGACAAGGAATAGTTGTCTAACCAGCAAGTTACAAGTCACTAAAGTTCTCCGCATGGAGAATTATTATGCCCGTGGGGAAGGTGTCGGGGATGGGTGATCCAGGAATGCCCACTTGCCTCCTGTCAGCCCCGGTGGGTCTTGCTCACACTTACAGATTCACCAGCTCACCCATATCTGCCCTCATGTTCTCCATTGTTTGTTCAGAGTCAAGGCTTTAGACTCTGGCTTTCCTTTCACTCTGCTCAGACTTTGAATATCACCTACCTCAACACCCCACATAATCGTGACTGTGAGTCCCGCCCTGCACGGCATTTCCTGAGCACTTTTGGGGAATGCACTTGGGGAACTGAAAGGAGGAAGGGGGATGGGGAACCTGTTTTCTTGAAAGAAACTTGAATGAGAATATGCAAGGGCAAAAAGGAAAGAGAAGAAGATTCAAGCTACCACCCACCAGGTTTAAGCCAGGGCTCTGTCTGCAGAAGCTACCTGGCTGGCTCTCCCAATCTGTATCCTCAGAACAAACCATGCCTCTTTGATAGATAAGGAAAATGAAGTTTAAAATGATTAACTGACTGCCCGTAAGGACACACAGCCAGAAAGTCAGGAGCTAGGGTCTGAGGTCATGAGTATTCCTGGCTTCAAGTCCAGTGGCATTTCTAGAAGGATTTGGAGCTGATTCAGCATTAAGACATGTCTCCATCCAGCACGTGGATCCCAATAGGAAAGGCCTCTGCACACCAGCAATGACGATTTCAGATCCATGCCGCTTCAACTACAGCAGCTAATTAGATCGAGACAGGAATCCTGACACAAGCCATAGTTCAAATCAGCTAATTAGATTAAGATCAATATAAAATCTTCTTTAGACAAAGGAGCCACTGGACGTTTCTGGCGGATGTATCTGCAGGTTGAGTCAATAAGATAAGGACAAAAAACACATGTTAAAGCATGCTCGGGTGCCAGCATTTGTCCTCCGATCTCTAATGAAGTGAGCAGAAGTTCCCAGGGAAACAAAGATGAATCCAATAAGCAGGGGAGGCTGGGGGTTGCCTGCCAGTACCAGGGCTTCTAGAGGTAGAGGGCACAGGGCTTGGTGACATAGCCTCTGACCCCAGTTTTCTCAAATCTAAATGAGATTTGAAAACCAAGACGATCCATAAGGTGATTCTTCCTTTGAGAGTTTGAAGCTCCATGTTGGTTTTCACAGAGAATATCTTTTTGATTTTCAGGATGGCTCTTTAAAAGGGGTGTTATCATTATACCCTCATTTACAAAGTAAAGAGACTTTGGCTAAGGCTTTTGAATGAATCTGCCCAACATTGTACACCTGAAATGGGAAGACTATGCACAAATGGTTCTGCCTCCCGATGCTGTAGTTTTGCCAGTGGAGCACAGGTCCCTGGGTCGATCGCATATTGACCAGCCCAGCCAGAGACCCCAGTCCTATCTCCACTTTACAGCTTCTGTGTCCCCAGAGACCTTGTCTGCCAGGGCACAGTTTTACATCTGTGTACTTTTTAACTTTGTGGGTCACAGGTTGCTCTGAAATGCCAGTGAAAGTTGCGGATTTGACACCTGATATGGGTGGGGGTTTCAGGAGGGGTCTCACTCACACAAGACATAACATCAGAGCCTCACTGCTTCCCATGAACCTCTGGTGAGGGGTCCACCCTGGAGCTTGGCCCTTGGCAGGGCTGTTCTAAGGCTGTGCTCACACTCCACATCTCAGTGTCCTAGGCAGTACGTCTCTCCTATGGGAGAAGTGCTTATATCTTATTTAACTCTTCACTGTTAGGAAAACTGATGGTTAGATAAAAAGACATAAAGCAAAAATGAAGTAGTAAAATGTGCAAAAATGTACAATAGATGTTTCCAAATGCATTGATTGAAATTTAAAATTTTTTCAGTTTATCCCTGCTCAATCTCTAAGCCCCAATCTAGCCCCCCCGCCACAAAAAATAATACTGGGGTGGCCAAAAAGTTTTTTCATGTTTTTCTGGACTGTTTGGCCAGCCCAATAGAGCTAAGCTTTGCAAAAGAGCTTATTAAAACAGAGATGAGAATTTAAGGCTCAGTCTTAAGCTGATTTTGCTTTCCATCTTCCTGAATAACTTACTTGAAGGAAATGGACCCCAATCTCAAAGGGAAGCATAGCTGGTGAGTTCACATAAGCTTAGCTTGTGAAAGGTGTTATCCAAGAGCCAACATCTTCAAAGAGGTGATGGCATCCACCTGACTGAAGGACATTGCAGTGAAGGGAGAGATTATATCACTTCCTACTTCACCTCCCCGTATACTTTTCACCTTCTGCTCGTCCTCTTGGGGCCAGCAAGGTCCCTGTCGAGAATCAAGAGATGAGTACTGTGGCTTCAAAGGATATTTGTTCATCCAGAGCGTAAAGCGAGCCGGAGCCTGGTTGGTCAGGCTGAATTTCAAATCCTGGAAAAATGAGGTGCTGACAGTTACAGTGGTCAGAGAAGGAGCTGCAGGACCAGCATCCTGAATCAGAAGGAGACAGCAAGGGGAGCGAGAGCAGGGCAAGGGTGAGAGGCTCCTCGGGTGCCCAGGAGGAGGTCTGAAGCCCGCCTCTGAAAGCTCAGGATGCCTGGTCAGGAGGAGATTGGATGCTGTCAAAAATAGAGAATCGAGGTTGTACAGTGAGGGTGGGGGTGGGGAAGGGCATTCAGATTTGATTTCACCAGATCCTTCTGGCACCCCATGCTGGATCTCAGGTTACCTTCCCTGTGTCCTCATACAGAATCTCTTGTACATTTTTTCTGGAAGATCATACTTTCAATCAAGATAGGTGCAAGCCAGATGGTTTGCCCTCAAGCCCTCAGTAACTTGATGTCTGCATTTCCAGTTAACCCAAAAGGATCCATGAGGCCCTGAATAGAATTACAATGCAAATTCCACATCAGCTTTTACGGGTAAAGTCTTAGGCAGAAACACTGTACAGTGGTCAGCCTCTACAGCAGAACAGGATTCAGTTCAGTTCAGTCACTCACCTGTGTCCGACTCTTTGCAACCCCATGGACTGCAGCAAACCAGGCCTCCCTGTCCATCACCAACTCCCGGACCTACTCAAACTCACGTCCACTGAGTCAGTGATGCCATCCAACCATCTTGTCCTCTGTCGTCCCCTTCTCCTCCTGCCTTCAATCTTTCACAGCATCAGGGTCTTTCAAATGAGTCAGTTCTTCGCATCACATGCCCAAAGTATTGGAGTTTCAGCTTCAGCATCAGTCCTTCCAATGAATATTCAGGACTGATTTCCTTTAGGATGAACTGCTTGGATCTCCTTGCAGTCCAAGGATTACTGAAATAAAATACATGAATTACCTTTTAAGTTTGGATTTATCCTCTTTTCTAAAGCTAACTCTGAAATGCAAGTTTGCAGCCTCTTTACACTTTTGCTACTAACCTCTGCCTTTAAATTCTAACGTCTTCCCCAGAGGGTTAAACCTCAACAGGGCATGACCCACCACCAAGCAGGGAGGGAAGTCTTAAATGGTGAAGAATATAAGGCAAAAATCAACTTGATACTTAAAGATTAAAAATAATTATAGGGACTGTTTCCCAAGACACTTCAATATTTCAAACATGCTTCATCTGAATGAAGTCACCATGTTTGTAGTTCAGAGGTAGCTGAGGGTAGGCAATTTCCTGCAGTTGAGAGAACAGAAGTTGCTGAGGAATGCATGAGTTGCCCCAGAAAGGTTCTGCACATCTGCCAGTATTGCTTCAAACAGTACGTCCCCAGCATCCTGGGTGGGTCCAGATCTCCATGATAAGATCCTTTCTACACACATTCCATTTCCTGTCTTAATGCTCAAATGAGAAGTTAAACCCCTTTAGAGACAGACGTCACTTGGACTGCCCCTCCACTTATATCAGGCTTTCCATTCTGAACTGGGGGCACCCCTGGAATGACACCCCTGAGATGACAAAGTCTGGGATCACGTCTGTGACCCAGTAAGGATGAGACACAGGTGGGGCTGGCATCTCTCTTACCTCTTGGCTCTTCCCCTTTGCAGTGAGTGAGTACTTCCTTCCTGATCTTCCAGGACGCTAAGAGCCTTCTTGAGGTGCATTGTCACGGGGTGGGGAGGTGATCCCTGGAGAGCAGACCCTCTGCAGGGCTAGCCCTGAACAAAGGGTCTCACACATGTGCCCCATCAACCCTCTAAGCAGCTCTAACTGCTCATGTTCCATTAATTCAGAGACCGAGGCTTGAAAAAGCTAAATAACATCCCCAGGGGCGTAGAGCTCGGGAAGGTAGAACGGGGATGTGACCCAGTCATGTCTGATCCCACCAGCCCTCCCCTCGCGTTTCCTGTCCCCTCGCTGACCCCTCGGCCACAAGCACCTGCACTATCACCAACCTTTACTTTGTCAGCTCGGAGCAGTTTGACCACTTGATCCGTGCCTCTGGCATTTGAAATTCACTTACTGGTTTGTGGTACTTTAATAAACACGAAATGCATACAATTAGGACTTTTCCCTTATTTACGGAGGTGAGATGTTTTCAACCTTTAAACCAGAGAGTGTTGTCAATTGTTAATTAACTGTTGCTCAAGTAGCTTAACCTGAAAAGGGGGGGAAAAAAACACAGATAAGAGACAAACAACAGAGTCCTACTGTAGAGTGCAATATCCTGTGATAAAACATAATGGAAAAGAATACACACACACACACATACACATATATATATGTAACTGAATCACTTTGCTGTATGCCAGAAACTAATACAGCATTATAAATTAATTATACTTCAATTATTCAAAAAAGAGTGAAAAGGCAACCTGGAGAACGGGAAAAAAATATTTGGCAAACCACGATATATCTAAGAAGAGATTGATTAACAGCCAAAATATATTTTTTAAAAAATGCGTGCAATGGACAAAAATAAAAAACAAACAACCCAGCTTGAAAATGGACAGAAGACTTGGATAAACATTTCTGCAAAGATCTGCAAATGGTCAATAAGCACATGAAAAGATGTTCATTGTCACTCGTCCGTAGGGGAAGGCAAATTAAAAAAGAAAATAAATAATATAGAGAGATTCCCTTCTCAGGGCATGATCGTGTTAATGACCAAAAGCAAACACGCTCTAAGTTCCGTATCCTAACTTTCACATAATAAATGCTCATTAGGTTACTGTGTGCTAAACAGACTACTGGAAATTTTACATATTTTAGCAATCTCAACTGCACCTGTATTAATTTAACTTATCATATTTAAGCCCCATGCTCTGTGACATGAACAGCTCAGTTTCACAGATAAAAAAGTAGCTTCTACAACCAGGTTGGTTCTATAACCAGTTGGAGGCAACGCTTTCCCCATCATCTTTTCTCTGTCCATCCTCTATCCCTGATTATTAATTTACTGTATCCTAAAGCCAGAAATAAACTGTTTCATGTTGAAGTCACCAATTAAGCTTGATTGTTTTATTGGTGCCAGGGAGAGAAAGGTCCTCAGCTACCCCATCTTTCATAAAACCCTGGCTTAAAAACCACTTGGTGGAGATGTCTTCCTCCAATACAGAGATAAAAGAAAGATTTAACATGCATGACATGAATCTGTGCTAGAGGCTAATCGCTTGCAGTGGGAGGGAGAGAAGCCTGGTTTGTTGGTGTTATCAGCTCTGTATTATCTCTCTCATCTATTTATCGTCAGGGCTATCATTAGGAAGATTAAACACCAGTGTCTACAAATAGTCCTGAAATTTTTGTCTTTCATTAGTGACTTATTATTATTATTACTCAAGACCTCCCTTTTTCCAGCAAAGACAATGATTTCTTAGGCTGTGTCAGGATTCAATCCACAGAGAATTCATCAGGACTGAGGAAATATTAAATGCTTTTTCCAACTACCGCATCCTATTGTCAGGGGCCATCTTGGATAATAATGGCCTTAATTTATAGAAATATAAATAATACAACAGTGACACCAAAGATCTATGATCATATAAATCTGTCACAGAACAGTACAAATGAACCTAGTAAAATGAAACTGAACTATAAATATATCCATGCATTAGCTTGTGATGGAAAAAAGTTTACCAAAAATAAAAGAAAGAAAAAAAAAAAGCAAGAACCTCCCCTGCAATAAAATGGGAGCATCTGTATTCAACGGAGGACTTTCACCTTGAAATATGAGCCGTTTTTGCATTTTATTCTTTTGAAATCTTAAGATATATTGGAAGTGTTTTTTCTTTTTTTGTTTTTAAAGAAAACAGATGTTATGCATCTCATAGTTTCAGGCAATCCCCATGCACGATGGCCCATGCACCCTTTTATAACTTAAGTAGCAATAACACTTTATATTAGATTTCATGATGCTCAGTGGAATAACTAGATTTACTATCTTATGAATAACCTAATACTGTAGTGTTGTTGGCTTGGGTGGGTAATATTTTTTTTCTTTTAAAAAATACTGCATTTGTTGTTTGAAATGAATGAAATCTATTTCCAGGAATGTTCTCTTTACATAAGAAAAGTCATCTGCCTATAACAGCTGAACAAAGAGATCTTCATAATTCATTTCTCTTATTTTTAGAGATTTCATTTTATTGATTACTCTGGGAAAATACCTAAATTGCTCTCTACAGTAAGAGAGAGAGCAGGCATGAATTAATAGGACTTTAATGCAGAAGGTAAGTTGGTTTGATCCTTTCCAATATTCATATCAAATATTCATATCAAATTCATGACTTAATAGAAACACCTTCCATCAAAACAAACAGGCTCAAGAAGGAAATAAAATATGCAGAAAAATAATGTTGTTATGGGAGCATGGCATTTTCTTTTCATTATGGAATGTACATTCATACCGTGAGGTCGAAGAAGAAAGTACTCCAGTTTTAAAATGTTACCTTGCGGATCTGCAATGTTGAGATTTTTAATTTGACATCCATGACAGAACTACAAGATTTTAAATAATTAAGTTCTGATTGTATCAAGATGGAAGTGAAGATGCAGGAGCTGGAGGTGATGTTTACCCAGACAAATCACAGCTGGTAATTTCACAACAAATCAGGCCATGTTGAAGAATTATTCAGAGCTCTTCAATCAAAACTCATCTTTAATTGGGAAGCAGGATGCAATTTTATTAACATGGTGTGTGGTTGGAGGAGGTTGGTTGGGAACTTTAAATCTGTTTAAAGAAACATTAGAATATCCCCAAATCATCATGATTCCTATGTTGCTACCGGGCTTCCCAGGTGGCGCTAGCGGTAAAGAAACCACCCGTCAAGGCAGGAGACAAGAGATGTAGATCAGATACTTGGGTGAGGAAGATCTCCTGGAGGAAGACATAGCAACCCACCCCAGTATTCTTGCCTGGAGAACCCCATGGACAGAGGAGCCTGGTGGGTTACAGTCCATGGGGCTGCAGAGAACCGTCCTGAGCCATGAACACTATAGCTCAGAGCCGCAAACTGCCCCCAGTGATGCCTGGGCTGGTGGTTGCCCCACAGAGCCATAGAACTGGTCCCCCTTCTCACTATTTATTCCCTTGGCCACCGCCACTGCATTGGAAATGGGAGCATTACATCCTTCCTATGCCTCTGAAAGTGAAAGTGAAGTCGCTCAGTTGTGTCTGACTCTTTGCGACCCCGTGGACTGTAACCTACCAGGCTCCTCCATCCATGGGATTCTCCAGGCAAGAGTACTAGAGTGGGTTGCCGTTTCCTTCTCCACGGGATCTTCCCGACCCAGGGATTGAACCCGGGTCTCCTGCCTTGCAGGCAGACGCTTTAACCTCTGAGCCACCACGGAAGCCCTCTTCCTTTGCCTCTATCACACTCCAAATACTCTAACTGCACAAGAAGGGACCTTTCCCACACCCTGACCATCTCATCCCCCATCTCTGGCTCTGGCCATCACTCAGCATCCGTTCGTCTGCCTCAGGGCACTAGGTCTAGTGCTGGCAGTCTCCTTCTCTGTGTTAGCATAGTTGGCTGAGAGGACACACGTGCCATGGCTACTAAGATACAACCTGAATAAAGCCCTGGAATTCAGCTGCCTGGGTTCCAACCGCAGCTCCAGAGCTCCTTAGTTAGTGAGCATGAACAGCTACTCGGTCCCTCACCCGTGAGTGCAGGATGTCCTCCAGGTCCCCACCTGTGTCCCTCCGTGGTTCCTCCCAGACCTCCTTGCCCCTGGCTCTCGGTAGGACTTGGCACATCAGAGAGAGAGAGGGAGAGAGATGTCTGGGTATTTGTTTCTCTAGCTCCTTCCAGAAGAAACTCAAGTCTCTTTGGGTTAGATCGTCTTCCCACAGAAAGTCCTTGTTGGACTCAACCCCTGTGTGTAGTAAGACTTTCTGTCCTTACAACATTCAGTAGTCTGTCCTGAGCCCCACCATTTTTGAAAAAAAAAATTAGTGAAACACAGTTTGTTTACAATTGTTAATTTCTACTGTATAGCAAAGTGAATCATATATATATATCCATTCTTTTTTAGATTCTTTTCCCACATAGGTCATTCTAGAGTACTGAGAAGAGTTCCCTGTGCTGTACACTAGGTCCTTTTAGTTATCTAGTTTATATATAGGAGTATGTATATGTCACCCTTTCAGGTGGTGCTTCAGCCTAGCTGATTGTAGACCTGCAAACTTCCACACAATAGCAAATGTATGATCATTCCCTCTGTAAACATAAACTCACCTCAGAGATATCTCTGGTTCTGTGTCTCAGTTCCAGATCACTGCAATAAAGTAAATAACACAATAAAGATATTCACACAAATATTTTGGTTTCCCAGTGCATATAAAAGTTGTGTCTACACTATATACATACGTAGTCTCTAGTAAGTGTGCAATAGCATTGTGTCTAAAAAGACAATGTGCATAACCTCTATTTAAAAATACTTTATTGCTGACAAATGCTAATCATCATCTGAGCCTTCAGTGAGTTATAGTCTTCTTGAAATGTTAATAGTAGCAGCAAAGATCACTGATCACAGATCACCCTAACAAATACAATGATAATGGAAAAGTTTGAAATATTGCGAGAATTATCAAAATGTGATACAAAGACAGACATGCTGTTGGAAAAATGACACCAACAGACTTGCTCCACACCAGGTTGCCACATACCTTCAATCTGAAAAAAGCCAAAAATGCAATAAAGTTAAGCACAAAGAAATGAGAGCTGCTATAAATTCTCCTAATTTAAGCATCTCCTTGTTTCCTCTGGGACCCTGACAGAAAACAACTGCCCCATAGTTTGTTTTCTTTGTGTTTTGTTTGTTTTTGTTTTGTTTTGTGTGTGTGAAATGTGTGTCTGAAATAAAGTAATAGAATGTATGCAAATTCTTGAGAACTGTGGCTGACATATAGACTCAAATGCACCCCAGAAGGTCTAAAGTGGAACCAGTCACTGGAAGAACCAGTCACTGGAGAACCAGTGTGGAGCTTGGGAAGGATGCCTTCAGCTTCCGCTTCCCCACCTCCTCCCCATCTCCATAGACCAGCATCATATGTGGTCACCAGAAAGCCAACCAAAGACCCCACGTCCAGACTCCCAGAACTTGTCATCAAGCTGTGATCACATGGCGAAGCAGAAACGCTGCTGCAGTTGGAATCAGGGGGAACTCACTCATCAGATGACCTGAAAATTGGGGGACCTCACATGGATTATCTAAACGACTCCACTGTCATCACAAAGGCCCTTAAAAGTGGAAGAGGGAGACAGAGGAGAGGAATTAGAGGGAGAGGAGGCCCCTGAAGAAAGGCAAGAGAGAGCAACCTTGTTGTTGCTGAGGATGTCCCATGAGACAAGGGATGTGGGAAGCCTGGAGCAGCTGGAAAAGTCGAGCAAAAGGGTTCCCACCTCTAGAGCTTCAGAAAGTAATGCTGCCTGCCCACCCAATACTCAGCCCAGTGAGACTGGTGCCATATTTCCACCTACAGACTTGAAGATAATAAAGTTGTGTTGTTAGGCTTCTAAATTTGTGGTAATCTGTTACAGCAGCAACAGTGTATGCTATGTATGTATATACATATGTATGTGTGTTATGTACAATATGTATATGTATATATTATACACACATTGTATATACACAATGTATATACAATGCATATACATACACACACACACATATATGTAGTGTGTGTATTCCTTTTACATGCACGCATGCTCAGTCACTTAAGTTGTATCTTCCTCTGCAACCCTACAGACTATAGCCCACCAGGCTCCTCAGTCCATGGGATTCTCCAGGCAAGAATACTGGAGTGGGTTGCCATTCCCTTCTCTAGGGGATCTTCCTGATCTAAGGACTGAACCCATGTTTCCTGCATTGCAGGCAAATTCTTTACCACTGAGCCACCAGGAAAGCCCATATACCTTGTATACACAGACACAAACAATATGTAATATCACATATGTGTATAGATATAAAATTATATATATATGAAAATGGAGAAACTACATATTCACACTTCATCCCCTGAAAAACTTTATTTAATCTGAACTTGGGATCATTTATGCTGACTTTGAGCTTCATATAAATTTGAGTTTGAGCTGGACGATTGTTAAGAAATGGAACATACCAGCTGATGACAACCCTAATTCTCATGTTTTCTCTGGGAGCATCTCCTGTTCAGTGATACAGGGACCACCATGCCAGGCCCGGGAGGATGATTCCCCAGCCCACAAGCAAGGTTCTGTTCAACCTCTCATCTAATGACAAATCCAAGCACAAAGCTAGATAATTCATCTCTAACTGTTCATTTTTCAAATCTCACACAGTATCTCCTGCCTGTGCTTCATCATGCTCTAGGCAAGCTGGATGCATTTAGTATGTATAATTTGGCTCCTAAATCAATCTCCTTCGTCCCTTCATCCCTTCTTCCTTAAGACCCCTCCAACCTGTCAACAGATTTTGTGGTGCCGAGAAGCCCCTAGCTAGATGTATCATACCAGCAGTGGGACAGGAAAACGGTACTAAAGACACAACTTCTCATTCTGATGGAGAAGCGACAGATCCGTGTGAGTGTGTGGGTGACGTGTCAGTTTTTACAGATCATCCAACTCCACAACTGCATTCCTTCTACTCATCCATCCATTCGCTCATTCACCTCCGTGTGTGAAAGCCAACCTTGTCTCAGGCAGGGTTCCGAGATACAACACTGAGCAAGACAGACATGGGTTCTGTGTTGCAGACCTTATACTTCTGTGAGAGAACAGAAAATGAACTCAGACAGAAATAAATCAAGAAGGTTATTTCTTACATTGACAAACGAAAGCATAACAAGTCGGGGTGGAGAAGATAGCATTAGATTGAATTAGAAATGGGGATGGGGCTATAGAGAACAAGGGAATCCTCTTGGCAGTGGATTCTTTACCTGAGAACTGAAAAAAAAAAAAGTTGGTGTGGAGTTTGTTGGGCCAGGAGAACGTCTCCTCGAAAGGCCTGAGATGCTAATAAGCTTGGCCAATAAGGGCTTCCCTGATGCCTCAGACAGTAAAGAATCTTTCTGCAATACAGGAGATGTGGGTTCGATCCCGGTGTCAGGAAGATCCCCTGGAGGAGGAGATGCAACCCACTTCAGGATTTTTGCCTGGAGAATTCCATGGACAGTGGAGCCTGGTGGGCTACAGTCCATGAGATCGCAAAGAGTGGGACATGACTAAGCCACTGACACTTTCACACTTTGCCCTATAAAGGGGTCCTGGAGGCATGCAGGAGACCAGGAAGGAGGCAGAGGGTGGCCAAGAAGGCAGAAGGCAGAGTGTCCCTGGACCACGGCCAAGCATTCAGCCTTCAGTCAGATTGCAATGGAAGCCACCAGAGAGCGTGGACGGAAGTGGCGTCAGATGATTCTTTCCATTGAAAAGAGATTATTTCATCTCACCTATCCAGGACAGTGAGGTCCAGAGGTTGGGAGTGAGAAAGAGTAGAAACAGAGTAAAAATAGGGAAAACTATGGGCTTCCCACGTGGCTCAGCCATAAGGAATCTGCCTGCCAATTCGGGAGACTCAGGTTCGACCCCTGGGTTGGGAAGATCCCCTGGAGGAGGAAATTGCAAAGCTCTCCAGCATTCTTGCCTGGGAAACCCCATGGGCAGAGGAGCCTGGTGGGCTACAGAATGAGCGGTTGAACTAGCATCTCCAGTTACGTGCGATTGTTGTCACCAGGCAGGAAATGACAGTGCCTTTGACTGGGATGCCTGCAGCAGATGTAGAGATGTGTTTATGATCTGAGATTCATTTCAATGGTGCAACCAACACCTTGGTTCTGAACTGGAGAAGATAATGACAAAAGAGAAATTCCAAGGAAGGTAACTGTCAAGTCTGGGGCCTGGGAAACTACAGCGAGCTGACCTTAGAGGCCCTAGGGGAGGAAGAGGTGTCAAGAAGGCAGCTGGAGACGGGTGCCTGGAGTTCAAAGTGAGGTCTGGAGATGGGAGTGTGGGAGTCATCATTTCAGCCCACTTAAAGGTTCAGTCTTGCATGTGAATCACTAAACAGAAAGCATGGGGAGGAAGCTGCAGGGCCAATCTGAGTGACTCCATCCTTTTTTTTTTCTACTTGGAGAAGTTTCTTTTTTGAAGGAAATGGCAACCCACTCCAGTGTTCTTGCCTGAAGAATCCCAGGGACAGGGGAGCCTGTGGGGCTGCCGTCTACAGGATCCCACAGAGTCGGACACGACTGAAGCGACTTAGCAGCAGCAACCAACATATAATATTAGGTTCAGGTGTACAACATAAAGATTTGATATTTGTTTACACTGAAAAATGATCACCACCACAAAGTCCAAGTTATCTTTTTTGGCCATACAAAGTTTCAAAGGATGCAAAGCAATATTACTGACTATATGTTGTTACTTGCTTTATGTTACACATCCATGACTTCTATATTTTACGACTGGAAGTTTCTACCTCTTGAGCCCCTTCACTGACAACTACTGTCCCTCCCCTCTGGCAACTACCAATTTGCTCTCTGTATATATAAGTTTGGATTTATTTTATTTTGTTTGTTGTTTGTTTTGCTTTTTAGATTCTACATATTAAATGAAATCATATGGTATTTGTTTGTATCTGATTTGTTTCACTTAGCATAATACTTTCAGGGTCCATCTGCATTGTTACAAATGTCAAGATGTCATTCTTTTTATGGTTGAGTATTCTTTCAATGTGTGTATGTGTGTGTGTGTATATATATATATATATATATCACATCTTGTTTCCATTATTCACCTAAGAACACATTGGTTGTTTCCATATCTTAGCTATTGTGAATAATGCTGTATTGAACATAGGAATACATATTTCTTTTTGATTTTTTAAACTATCGCTTATTTAAATTAGTGTTTTTGTTTTCTTCATATAAATACCCATAAAAGTACTTGCTAGATGGTACAGTAGCTCTGTTTAGTTTCTCGAGGAACTTGCAGACTGTTTTCCATGATAGCTGCACCAATTTATATTCCCACCAACAGTGTAAAAGGGTTCCCTTTTCTCCACAGCTTTGTCAATTGTTTTCTTTTTGATAATGAGTGACTTCATCCTTTAAGAATGAGAGAAGGAAGGAAGACAAAATAGCAAAGGAGATGAAGAAGACCTTCCATGGAAAGGAAAGGACTGTCTGGAAAATCTTAATGCTGTAAAAATAAAAAAATTAGGGCCCAGGTAGAAAGGAAATAATGTCATCAAAGTAAAGAAGTAAAGTTTTGAAAGATCTAGGACAAACATTCAGCTGTGGGGCTTCCTTCAGGAACAAAAGTGTGGGGGAACATTGCTATGGATTGCTTTTAAAGGTTTCCAGAAATTTCCATGATGTTTTAGAACTAAATAGGATTTAGCAATAATTAGGATCATAAACACTATATTCACAAAGATAATTGCCACTGTAAAGTAGATGATTGTTCCACACTATTTCAGTAACAAGTGCCTGGCACATTTCAAAGTCACTTAAGCAAAAACTGGAATTTGTTCACTCGCTTTCAGTGAGAAGTTTGGTGCTAAGTCCAGAATCCCAACGACTCAAGTTCAGATGCAGTCAGAATTCTCTCCCTTTGTCTCTCAGCATTAGTCCTTCCATCGGCCGATATAATTCCCTGGTAATGTACATTGTCATCCTCTCTCCTCCCTGCAGCAGGGTTCAGTGATGTACCACCCCAATAAGATGCAGGTTTCCAATATCTCAGCCTCAGGAGTCCAGAACAGGGACAGAATCTTTCTCCTGGAGCCCACATAGGAATCATGGGATTATCTCCGCAGGACCTATGCCATCTCTGTGTTGATCACAGAAAGGAGAACAAGGAGTGACCCATCTTGGACTCCTACAGAAAGGAGGAGATCACTGTTGTTGTTCAGTCACTCAGTCGTGTCCAACTCTTTGCAACCCCATGCACTGCAGCACGCCAGGCTTCCCTGTCCTTCACCATCTCCCGGAGTTTGCTCAGACTCATGTCCGTTGAGTCGGTGATGCCATCCAACCAACTCGTCCTCTGTTGTCCCCTACTCCTTTTGCCTGATGCCTTTCCTAGCATCAGGGTCTTTTCCAATGAGTAGGCTCTTTGCATGAGGTGGCCAAAGTATTGGAGCTTCAGCTTCAGCATCAGTCCTTCCAATGAATATTCAGGGTTGATTTCCTTTAAGATTGACTGGTTTGATCTCTTTGCAGTATGAGAGATGCTCTAGAATCTTCTCCAGCACCACAATTTGAAAGCATCAATTCTTCAGTGCTCAGCTTTCTTTATGGTTCAACTCTCAGATGACTACTGGAAAAACCATAGCTTTGACTATACAGGCCTTTGTTGGCAAAATGACGTCTCTGCTTTTTAATAAGCTGTCCAGGTTTGCCATAGCTTTTCATATACTTCTCATAGGAAGAAGGCCCTCTTTCCAGGAAAGGATGGGAGGGATGGTGAGCAGAGGAAAGCACAAGCTGTCCACAGTAGACTGCCAGTAGATGCATTATCCTGTCAACAAATGCATGTCCAATTAAAGGACAGTTCAGTTTTCTCACTTGCTACCAGGTAAACTTTAATAGTGATAATTATTCCAGCTAAAAAAATAGGTTCTCTTCTCCTGGGGCATTAATATGCAAAGACAGCATCTGATAGAGGCTGTTCGTGAGTTCATTTTGTTAGATGGAGGCAGTGGGAGATAAGATTTGACTTAAAAAGTATCAAGGCTGCTGAAGTAGTTTTGATATTTTTCTTCAGAACTGATAAATACAATTTAAGACATTCTACCAGAGGCTTCAGGGACAATTTTGTTGATTAGTTCACATTGCTATCCAAATGGGAAACTATTATCACAGTTACTACTGCATAAAGTGCATGATAAAAAAAGACTTTCAGAATGTCATATTATTTCGTGGCACGCAGATACATACACATGCACAAGTGAACAAAAGAGATTCTAGATCTTTGAAGAAAGTGGGGAAACCCACTAGACCATTCAGGTATGACCTAAATCAAATCCCTTATGATTATACAGTGGAAGTGAGAAACAGATTTAAGGGACTAGATCTGATAGACAGAGTGCCTGATGAACTATGGACAGAGGTTCATGACATTGTACAGGAGACAGGAATCAAGACCACCCCTATGGAAAAGAAATGCAAAAAAGCACAATGGCTGTCTGGGGAGGCCTTAAAAATAGCTGTGAAAAGAAGAGCAGCGAAAAGCAAAGGAGAAAAGGAAAGATATAAGCATCTGAATGCAGAGTTCCAAAGAATAGCAAGGAGAGATAAGAAAGCCTTCCTCAGTGATCAATGCAAAGACATAGAGGAAAACAACAGAATGGGGAAGACTAGAGATCTCTTCAAGAAAATTAGAGACACCAAGGGAACATTTCATGCAAAGATGGGCTCAATAAAGGACAAAAATGGTATGGACCCAACAGAAGCAAACGATATTAAGAAGAAGTGGCAAGAATACACAGAAGAACTGTACAAAAAAGATCTTCACGACCCAGATAATCACGATGGTGTGATCACTCATCTAGAGCCAGACATTCTGGAATATGAAGTCAAGTGGGCCTTAGAAAATATCACTACAAACAAAGCTAGTGGAGGTGATGGAATTCCATCTGAGTTATTTCAAATCCTGAAAGATGATGCTGTGAAAGTGCTGCACTCAATATGCCAGCAAATTTGGAAAACTCAGCAGTGACCACAGGACTGGAAAAGGTCAGTTTTCATTCCAATCCCAAAGAAAGGCAATGCCAAATAATGCTCAAACTACCGCACAATTGCACTCATCTCACATGCTAATGATGTTCAAAATTCTCAAAGCCAGGCTTCAGCAATATGTGAACAGTGAAATTCCAGATGTTCAAGCTGGTTTTAGAAAAGACAGAGGAACCTGAGATCAAATTGCCAACATCCACTGGATCATGGAAAAAGCAAAAGGGTCCCAGAAAATCATCTATTTCTGCTTTATTGACTATGCCAAAGCCTTTGACTGTGTGGATCACAATAAACTGTGGAAAGTTCTGAAAGAGATGGGAATACCAGATCACCTGAGCTGCCTCTTGAGAAACCTATATGCAGGTCAGGAAGCAACAGTTAGAACTGGACATGGAACAACAGACTGGTTCCAAATAGGAAAAGGAGTACGTCAAGGCTATATATTGTCACCCTGCTTATTTAACGTCTATGCAGAGTACATCATGAGAAACGCTGGGATGGAAGAAGCACAAGCTGGAATCAAGATGGCTGGGAGAAATGTCAATAACCTCAGATATGCAGATGACACCACCCTTATGGCAGAAAGTGAAGAGGACCTAAAAAGTCTCTTGATGAAAGTGAAAGAGGAAAGTGAAAAAGTTGGATTAAAGCTCAACATTCAGAAAACGAAGATCATGGCATCTGGTCCCCTCACTTCATAGGAAATAGATGGGTAAACAGTGTCAGACTTTATTTTTTGGAGGCTCCAAAATCACTGCAGATGGTGATTTCAGCCATGAAATTAAAAGACGCTTACTACTTGGAAGGAAAGTTATGACCAACCTAGATAGTATATTGAAAAGCAGAGATATTACTTTGCCAACAAAGGTCCATCTAGTCAAGGCTATGGTTTTTCCAGTGGTCATGTATGGATGTGAGAATTGGACTGTGAAGAAAGCTGAGAGCTGAAGAATTGATGCTTTTGAACTGTGGTGTTGGAGAAGACTTTTGAGAGTCCCTTGAACTGCAGGGAGATCCAACCAGTCCACCCTAAAGCAGATCAGTCCTAGGTGTTTATTGGAAGGACTGATGCTAAATCTGAAACTCCAATACTTTGGCCACCTAATGGGAAGAGTTGACTCATTGGAAAAGACCCTGACACTGGGAGGGATTGGGGGCAAGAGGAGAAGGGGACAACAGAGGATGAGATGGCTGGATGGCATTACCGACTCGATGGACATGAGTTTGAGTGAACTCCGGGGTTGGTGATGGTCAGAGAGGCCTTGTGTGCTGTGATTCATGGAGTTGCAAATAGTCGGACACGACTGAGCAACTGAACTGAACTAAATATGACTCTCTGTTTTTATTTGTTTGGGAGTTCAGACAGGAGCAAAGTGATCAAAGAGCCCTGGCCTGGCATTGACCTATAAATGAGCCAGCAATGGAACTGGGTTGACTTCATCCCTGATCCATATGTCAATATCAGACTATTCTGTAATTGATGTACAGAGAAGGCACAAGTCTTATCAACCCTGAACACATGTTAAAATTTTACTCTCCGAAACAGGCATGCTCAAATCCAACTTAGCAATATAGGCTAATATACTTCACAAGTTTATACACATGCAAAGTATATTTTGAAGTTATGTATCTTTCCTTAAATAAAGAAGTCACTCCCTTAAAGACATCTTTGGAGTCCAGAGCCTCTGATTTCTGCATTCAATGGTCCAGCTGTGTGCCAGGGAGCAGAATCCATCAAGCCAACGTGAACACCTGCAGACAAGGTTCCCCAGCAGCCTGTTCATTCCCAGACACCCAAATATCACTGTTTATGTGCTGCTCAGATGACTGACCTGAAGATCTGTGTTTCATGGCTTATACATTAGACCCGTTATGATGACAAATTCTGTTCCATGATGGCAGTAAGGCTGTGCCCATCACAACTCCTGTCACTTCATAAAGGTCTGTCCCAAGAAGGCGTGGACCATTTTTCCTTTCAGGGCTAAGCCTTGGGCAGGCAGAGCAGCACCTAAGCTCTCTGTAAAATGCCTGAAGCTTCATGGCCTCTGCCCATCAAGGATGCCTGCCTTTCCTGTTTCTAAATCACTTCCCCCAAAGTCAGGATCTAATAGAACCCAGTGGCTTCAGACTTCCAGTTGAAAATTTACAAAGCCTGTTTTACCAGAGTCAGTTTTCAAACATCTATTCAAATTGGTGGTTCAAGGGTTAAGAATCTCCCTTGCAGTACAGGGACACACATTTGATCCCTGGTGGGGAAAATACCTGCATTATTGTTAATAAGTAGACTTTTTCTTACTGACTGACAATAGTGGTATTTGCAGTCTGGCTATAATCACTTGTGTTCATATATCCTCTGAGGTGTAGATCAGCAGATTTAGTGCTGGACACCTCCAACCCCACCCCACCCAACTCCACCTCAGGGAAAGAAAAGGTTCCCAGAAAAATGGAAACAGAGAGTAGATTGTGCTCCCTAACTGCCCAAGCTCAATTTCCCTTTCTTTTAAAAGAGATGGTGTGGTAATAAGAATCTTAATGTGAGGGCTTCCCTGGAGGCTCAGTGGTAAAGAATCTGCTGGATCACTCATCTGGGAAGATCCCACGTGCAGTACTGTGGAGCAATGAAGCCAAATCGCCACAACTCCTGAGCCTGCGCTCTAGAGCCCCAGAAATCTCAACTCCTGAGCCTGCGCTCTAGAGCCCCAGGGTCCCAACTCTGAGCCTGCACTCTAGAGCCTGTGCTCCACACCAAGAGAAGTCATCAAAATGAGAAGACAGCTCACCGCAGTTAGAGAGTAGCCCCTGCTCACTGCAATTAGGGAAAAGCCTGCACAGCAATGAAGACCCATCACAGCCAAAAATAAATAAAGACAATTTTCTTTTAAGAATACTAGTTTGATCATAATATGATCTTCCTCCCAAGTTCGCAGGGAGGGATAAATGAGTTCTTACATGTGTGATGCTGAGCACAGTCTGCTTGTTGTAAAGGCTGAGACTCTGGCTACCCCAGTATTATTCTTACTATTCCTACTTTCACTCTTGTTATAAGAAGAAAGGGATTATATGGAGAAGGGTGGAAAACTGGGTTTGAATTCCAACCCTGAGATCTCCTAAGCCATTTAATCACAGAAAGTGAAAGATCACCTCCAGTCCTCTTTTCCCGTAGCAAATGGAGACAATGATGAACTCGTTCTCTAAGCATCAGGGTTGCATGCTTATGCGTGCTCAGTGGTGTCTGACTCTTTGTGACTCTGTGGACTGCAGCCCCCCAGGCTCCTCTTCCATAGGATTTTCCAGACAAGAAGACTGGAGTGGGTTGCCATTTCCTACTCCGGGGGATCTTTCCAACACTGGGATCGAACCCTCAGCTCTTGCATCGCCTGCATTTGCCAGGCAGGTTCTTTATCACTAGCGCCACCAGGGAAGCCCAAGCATCCGGAAGCCAGGGTCCCAACCCAAGCCTACTGGACCCCACAACACCTGCTGCTTCACACCCATAAAATCCGAGTGTTGGTGAACCTAATCTTCAAGGCCACCCCAGAATTTAGAAGACACACAGATGACAAGACCGTGTGGCAACACCTGTGAGTGATGAATTGCAGAGTCCTGGAGTCCTAGATTTTCACACGCAAAACAACTCAGGGTGAACGTGGATTTGTATCCATTCGTATCTCCTTTCAGAGAGCTGACACCACTCCCAGAAAACTCCTCCTGAGCAGTGCCTAACCCACCATCTGCAGATTTGCCATCTACCTAGACAAACCTTCCTGTAGCAGGAAACGCAGGGCCAGGCAAGACATGACTCAGAGCTCCAATTAAAAGAGGAAATTTGCATTAGGCGCTCTAACTGCCTGTTCCAACTGGGACCAGCAGCTCTCTTCTCCTGCCATTCTAAGGAGAGAGGAGCCTCAGGGGTGTGGGCCTGAATTTTTTTTGGAGGGGGCGGGGTGGTATCCACATTCAAACTGCTTACCCGTGGGGGAGGATGAGAGACCTGGCAGGTTGGGTGGTGCCCATGTGGCGAAGACAGGCAGCTGTGCCCGTGGGCTCAGGCTGTCTCTTAAACTCTTCTCCAGCCGTTCTTCGTGAGCCCCTGGCAGCCCCTCTCAGCTGTGACCTCTCTAAGCTGTCAGCCTCAGATTAACCGATACTTCATCAATTTCGCCTGAACTGCATTTGCAGCCAGTTCTCAGGAGGATGGCCAAGTGCATCAAGTACCATGCATTAGCCCCCCAGGGCCAGATTTCCTTCGGAACAGAGTGGGGCACTCCCCGGTATTCTTGCGGAGGCCTGGGCGACAAGCTGAGGGGGGGCTTTGCCCGGGGGGGGGGGGGGGGGGGGGGGGGGGGGGCCCCCCCGGCGGTAAGGACAGGAACCTCTGCTGATTCCCTGTGAATTTTTCATGAGTACATCTGCTGATGCTCCACTCCTCTGGGGCTGCACCCCTCATCCGCGCCCCCCTCTGCGTTCAGACCTCCTGACAAGGTATGAAAAACAAGGACTGGGCTCCGTCCCCCACTAAACCCCCTCCACCCCCCCAGCCAGGAAGTGGCTGTGGGAGCATGGGATTTCAGTCTCTCTGGAGGGGCCCAGGCTGCTGGAAAGAGGTCTTTGAAACAAAAGATCAATGGGCGATGGATGATTCTAAGGTGAGTCGACAGGTCAAGGCCGCTGGTCGTCAGTGTCAGCAAGTAGGTGGCCTCGGGGCACAGGGAGTCCTGTGGACCCCACCGATCTGGGCCTGGGGAACTGGGTCCTTACTCCCACCTTCCTTGCACTTCTTGGGGCACCCTCCGGGAATCGGGTGGACAGGGAGATTCCCTAAGCCCCGGTGTTTCTATCGCCCAGATCACACCAGGAAAAACTGAAGCGTAGGGAGGAGAGGGGGAGGGAGGTGCTTCCTTATTTAAGTTATAAAAGGCATCTAACCATTGTTTTTGGAAGTAACCAGCAGCTCCAAGCTTCTAAATCCTCTCTCAGTCCAGACCGTTCAAGTCAGGAAGCCAGCAGCTCTTTCTCATTAACCCATCAAATCACGCTGATGTCCTTTCTGGGCTCCCTTTGAAGTGGCATGTGCTTCAATCTATTTTTAATCTTCTAAGTGATGTCGTCAGGGCTGCCGCCCCGGTGACATGTGAAGTCGGTTCTCCCGGGCTGCGGAGCTGGGCAGGCGGTTTGGACCAGCGGCAGGACCTGTGTGCGTCACCGCGGCCACGGTCGGAAATCGACCCCCAGCACCAGGGGCGGCGGGGCGGGGGGCTGGGAAGAGGAGACTGATGCAGAGCCCGCGCACGCCTTGGAAAGGCTACCTTTTGTGCGGGGAGGCGCTGGGCCAGGCCTCCGGGGGCCGGGCGGTCCCTCCGTGGAGCGACAGTGCCCCCCAGCGCCCGCCCCTCGCCATTCCCACCCTTCGCTCCGGTCCCCGCCAACTGGGAGCCGACAGAGAGAGAGAAGGGGTTGTGGGAACTGCGCCCCTGAGCATCGCATCTTTAAAGTTACCCACATGAAAGAAGGCCTGGGGGGGGGGGAGGTCCAAAGCCACCTTGATGGGAAAATATGAGAATGCTCATAAAAAGCAGTACTCACAGAACTGGGGGATTTTTTAAAATTAATTTAATTGGAGGTTAATTACTTTACAATATTGTGATGGTTTTTGGCATACATTGACACGAATCAACCCTGGGTATCCATGAACCATCCTGAACCCCCTCCCACTTCCCTCCCCATCCCATCCCTCAGGGTCATCCCAGTGCACCTGCTTTGAGTGCCCTGTTTCATGCATCAAACTTGGACTGGTGATCTACTTCACATATGGTAATATACACGTTTCAATGCTATTCTCTCAAATCATCCCACCCTTGCCTTCTCCCACAGAGTCTTTCAAAAGTCTGTACTTTACATCTGTGTCTTTTTTGCTGTCTCACATATAGGGTCATCATTACTATCTTTCTAAATTCCATATATACGCATTAATATACACATTAATATAATATTGGTGATTATATGCGTTAATATAATATTGGTGTTTTTCTTCCTGACTTACTTCGCTCTGTATAATAGGCTCTAGTTTCATTACCTCATTAGAACTGATTCAAATGCATTCTTTTTTTAATAGCGGAGTAATATTCCATTGTGCATATGTACCACCACTTTCTTATCCATTATTCTGCTGATGGACATCGAGGTTGCTTCCATATCCTAGCTATTATAAACAGTGCTGAGATGAACATTGGGATATACATGTCTCTTTAAATTCTGGTTTCCTCAGTGTATATACCCAGCAGTGGGATTGCAGTTGTTTTGTTTTGCATTTTTCCCTTCAAGTAGCTATCCTGGTGATTACATATCCCGCCAGAAAATTAAATACATTTATTTATTTGCTTAATTAATTTGTGGATATCTAGCATGATCCAATCTAGGGCTTCGCTGGTGACTGAGCTGGCAAAGAATCTGCCTGCAATGCAGGAGACCTGGGTTGGATCCCTGAGTTGGGAAGATCCACTGGAGCAGGGAAAGCTTACCCACTCCAGTATTCTGGCCTGGAGAATTCCATGGACTGTATAGTCCATGGGGTCGCAAAGAGTCAGACACGACTGAACCATTTTCACTTTCAGCATGATCCAATTCAAAGGTCTAAACAATGGAATCTTCAGTGGATGGAGGTGGGGGGACCTCCTTCAGCCCAAAGCAGGAAATGCAGACAGAAATGTCAGCGAATTGGGAGTTGGACAGATGGAGATGCATTTCCTGCCCTAATGTGGATGGTACATGCTGATGACTTTCAGTTTGTCCCTTTACCGTTCGTGTCTTGGTTTTCTCATCTGTAAAATGAAATGGTTAAAAAACTCTAAATGATGCCCTCAGTACAAATGGGGGTTATCGTTATGATGAAGCTTCCTTTTGTGTTGGGGGGTTTTAATCACTGCCATTTTTTTTTTTTTCATATTTATTTACTTGGTTGTGTTGGGTCTTTGTCATGTCATGCCGGATCCTTCCTTTGGGCGAGCAGATTCTCTAACTGTGACCCACAGGCTTAGTTGCCCTGCCCCGTGCGGGATCCTGGTTCCCTGACCAGGGATTGAACCTTCATCCCTTGCATTGCAAGGCAGATTCCTAACCACTGGGCCACCGGGGAGGTCTGCAAGCTTCCTTTGGAGTCCCTGCTGTGTTCCCAACATCCTTCTTCCTGCTCTGCCTCGCCTCCCACCTCGTCCTTTCTCCTCTTCACCTGAAGTCTCCCCTCCATCCTGCCCTCCTGCAGCAGCCTCTACGAGTGTTCACGATTCAGTTCATTTCTGACCATCTATGTGCTTGGGTCGTGTCTCCTCTGATGTTCTCTTTGTTTTCCATCTCTTAGCTCCTCAACCACACCATGGATGCTTGAAAATCCTTATTGGTGGACAGATTGGTTCACAAGTTAGAAGTGCCTGAATTTTGAGGAAGAAGGCACAATGACAAAATCTTTAGATCCAGATCTAACTCCAGGGTTGGTTTTATCTCTTTGTATCAGTGAGGAATCACAACTTCTGAGCATGTTTTTCCATCTACAGAAGAAAAGTTTGCACAGGAAAAAAAAAATTATAGTATTAATTTTTGGAATTTTCAACCAATTGGTGGTGGTGGTTTAGTCGCTAAGTTGTGTCCAACTGTTCTGAGGTTCCACGGACTGTAACCCGCCAGGCTCCTTTGTTCATGGGGTTTCCCAGACACGAATACAGGAGTGGGTTGTTATTTCCATCTCCAGGGGAATCTTCCCAACCCAGAGTTCCAACCTGGGTGTCCTGAGTTTCAGGCAGATTATTTACCATCTGAGCCACCAGAGAAAACCTTTCAACTAATTACTTACCGATAATTCTTTACCCATGCTAAGTTGTTTCAGGACATAATGATTGCCAGGAATAGCCAGAATAAATCATGTAAAGTTGCAATTTTAATGGGCTAAAACCATCAAATATGGGAAATTTTTTAAGATATACGTAAAATGTCCTCCTAGAGTGTTAGATCACACTGCATTTCCACACTTTGTACCAAGGCAATTGAGAAAACAGCCTTCCATAGTCTAATTTCTTGGATTATCAGGGTCTCTGAAGATTGAACAACATCATCTTAGTATTTGCCAGGAATGTGAAACTGTTTTAATTTTAAAATGCATTGAGAATAGAAAGGTAATAATGTTAGGCAAAGTTTTAACAAATGCTAGGAGTCAGAATTTGAGGCAGTACAAATTTAATCTTCCTCTCTAAGTACACACCTCAAAGGTTTCTTGGAAGCATCTTCCTGATTATTTCGTGGGGGCTTGTATGTTCAGAAAATCGGATTCGTCAGTGTGGAGGGCATCTCGTGTCCTTCACTGTCCTCCCTCTTCACTGGCTCATTTTCCTCTCAGTCTCCTGTTGTGTTCAGAGGTATTGTGCGAGCCCTCATTCTTTGCGACGCCGTGGACTGTAGCCTACCAGGCTCCTCTGTCCGTGGGATTCTCCAGGCAAGAATACTGGAATGGGTTGCCATGCCCTCCTCCAGTGGATCTTCCCAACACAAAGATGGAACCAGCATCTCTTATGTCTCCTGCATTGACAAGCAGGAGACAAGGTTCTTGATCACTTGACAAGGTTCTTCACCACTGGCGCCACCTGTAGCCCCTCTCATCTAGAGCAGCATTGTGCAATTTTATTTTCTCTAATCATGCATCTGTGGAACTGGCAAAAAAAGTTCGTTCAGGTTTTTCCACAATCGGTAATGAAAAATCCAAATGATCTTTTCAGTCAACCCAAAATGTGGTAAATCAGTTTGAGAAACTAAAAAACATTGTGTATATTTATGTACTCATTCATTATATTCACATACTTCTAAGAAGATGTGTGTAGTACAGGGTTCAGTTCAGTTCAGTCGCTCAGTCGTGTCTGACTCCTTGCGACCCCATGAATCCCAGCACGCCAGGCCTCCCTGTCCATCACCAACTCCCGGAGTTCACTCAGACTCATGTCCATCGAGTCGGTGATGCCATCCAGACATCTCATCCTCTGTCGTCCCCTTTTCCTCCTGCCCCCAATCCCTCCCAGCAGCAGAGTCTTTTCCAATGAGTCAACTCTTCGCATGAGGTGGCCAAAGTACTGGACTTTCAGCTTTAAGCATCATTCCTTCCGAAGAAACCCCAGGGCTGATCTCCTTCAGAATGGACTGGTTGGATCTCCTTGCAGTCCAACGGACTCTCAAGAGTCTTCTCCAACACCACAATTCCAAAGCATCAATTCTTTGGCGCTCAGCTTTCTTCACTCTCCAACTCTCACAGCCATACATGACCACTGGAAAAACCATAGCCTTGACTAGACGGACCTTTGTTGGCAAAGTAATGTCTCTGCTTTTCAATATGCTATCTAGGTTGGTCATAACTTTTCTTCCAAGGAATAAGCGTCTTTTAATTTCATGGCTGAAATCACCATCTGCAGTGATTTTGGAGCCCCCACAAATAAAGTCTGACACTGTTTCCACTGTTTCCCCATCTATTTCCCATGAAGCGATGGGACCAGATGCCATGATCTTCATTTTCTGAATGTTGCGCTTTAAGCCAACTTTTTCACTCTCCTCTTTCACTTTCATTAAGAGGCTTTTTAGTTTCTCTTCACTTTCTGCCATAAGGGTGGTGTCATCTGCATATCTGAGGTTATTGATATTTCTCCCGGCAATCTTGATTCCAGCCTGTGCTTCTTCCAGCCCAGCATTTCTCATGATGTACTCTGCATAGAAGTTAAATAAGCAGGGTGACAATATACAGCCTTGACGTATTCCTTTTCCTATTTGGAACCAGTCTGTTGTTCCATGTCCAGTTCTAACTGTTGCTTCCTGATCTGCATACAATGAATAATATTTTGGGTTAATTTTAAATTTTCATTTAAAAATAAACAGAAAATTTTGTACCACCATGAGAATTGTTTTATTAATAATATTTTAGGGAAAAAATATGATTAAATAGGATTTTTATGTTGGTTTGATACTTTATGATAAAGCTCTATGTTCAATTTACCTTTTATATTAAATTACTGTCATAGTTGAAAAATCTATTTCACAGAAGTACATAAATCCAAATAGAAATGAAACATGAGCTGTGCTTTCTAAATGTGGGTACCACGTTTCAATTCCATTCACCAATTATATGGAGATTTGTAGCCTTCCTTAGAATCCAGGTACTAAATTTCCACTTTCCTGAATGTCAGTCAGTTGTTCATTCAAGCTTTCATTTTGTCATTTTTATATTTTTATCCAAGGGGTTCAAAGCAATATACCTCCTTTTAGAAAACATTTTAATGTATTTTTGTTAAGTTTTTATAGGTATATATTTAGGATTTTTATTGTCATTGTTAACACATGATATAACAAAAAAATCACATGAGGGTGATAACATGACTTCCAAATATCTATTTACAAGTTCCTCTCTCTCTGCAGTGTAAATTTCCCTCAGAAAGCAGTTACTTTCTCATCACTGTTTAAAAATTACCTATGGGTTGAAGTAAATATTAAAATTATTCATTTAATTATGTATTTTCAATTTATTCATTAAAAGTATCTGGTTGGTAGCAATGATGACAGCTATTTCTTATCACATATACCTTCAAAGCATAACTTTTGAACAAATAATTTTCATAACTCTGTTTCATACTTGACACCTCTTAAGAACTTTGCAATGTAAGAAACATTAAACATGTGTGCACTAAAGATTTTTATATTTACCTCCCATATCTTCAGGCTTCCCTCGTGGTTCAGATGGTAAAGAATCTGCCTGCAATGCAGGAGACCCAGGTTCAGTTCCTGCGTCTGGAAGATTCACTGGAGAAGGGAATGGCTACCCCCTCCAGTGTTCTGGCCTAGAGAATCCCGTGGACAGAGGAGCCTGCCGGACTATAGGGTCAAACAGAGTCAGACACGACTGAGCACACAGCAACACAAGTTTCCATATCTTTAACAAGTGATGCAACATTTTAAAGGACCCTTTACTAGGAGTAAGGTTGAGAGATATTGGTGCGAGCCAGCAGAGAATCCATGGTTACCCTTACATCATTTTTTCCTGTGAACTATCATTTTATTAATGGAATCCTGTACTGTTCAGATCACAGAATTGTTCTTACTGTATTTCATTATTGAAACTGAATTTAAGAAGTACCAGAAAGTTGGATATATGATAAACATCTGTATTTTACCCAGTTGTAGAGGACACCTCCCATACAAATTTAATCACAAATTGGTTTCTTTGAATCTTGTATAATGTTGTTATTTATCTTCCCAAAAATGCTTGAAGACAAGACTACAATCTCATATGACACATTGTGTTCTCTGTCATTCCAGTCACTTTCACCAAAGGAGGAAGAAACAATATTTTCTTTTTTTTAGTTTTTTTTTTTTTTTTTAATTTGAACCATTTTAAAAGTCTATTGAGTTTGTTACAATATTGCTGCTATTGTTTCTGTTCTGGTTGTCTGTCCAAGAGGCTCGCTGGATCTTAGCTCCTTGATTAGGAATCAAATCTATACTCCCTACATTGGGAGATGAAGTCTTAACCACTGCACTGCCAGGGAAGTCTCAATATTTTCTTAATTGATACAGCTTTTCATCCTTTTCCACTAAGGAAAAAAATTCAAAAGGGACTTCTGAATAATTATCACTGAGTTTAGTGGAATTTTGCAAAGTTCAGGATTAAAGAATGTAAAACCTGTAGCAGTGCCAAAAAAGTTTCACATGCTTGTCTTCATGTTTGGATTCTTAGTTTGCAGAGTCTAATTCTGATGCATTTGCACTTTGCTTAGTTAATATGCCAACTCCCCGCTTACCAAAAGTGGGGGACACCAATTATGATAGTGGACTTCAATCTCTATTTCAAATAATTTTTATAATGTTGAAATTTATGTTTACTCTTGTCATATTTTATTAGGTTATCACCCTTTTAATCTGATTATGACAGAGAAAGAACTCGAATCCTGAATGGGACATATAGCAGCTGCTACCGCCTTTCTGTTCACCTGTACTTCCAATATCAACATTAATCTCAGTCCATGGGTTCTATAGAGATACTTTTAAGGCAGTTATCCATTTTGAAGGTCTTGCAAAGTTAACACTAGACAAAATAATCTGTAATAAATGCCTTTGATCAGAGATAATTCTCTGATAGCTCAGTTGGTAAAGAATCTGCCTGCAATGCAGGAGACCCTGGTTTGATTCCTGAGTGGGGAAGATCTGCTGGAGAAGGGATAGGCTACCCACTCCAGTATTCTTGGGCTTCCCTTGTGGCTCAGCTGGTAAAGAATCCGCCTGTAATGTGGGAGACCTGAGTTCAATCCCTGGGTTGAGAAGAAGATAACCTGAAGAAGGGAAGGGAAAGGCTACCCATTCCAGTATTCTGGCCTGGAGAATTCCATGGACTGTATAGTCCATGGGGTTGCAAACAGTCGGACACGACTGAGAGACTTTCACTCACTCTCAAGTAAACTGTAATCACCCCCTAAAATGTGGGGGTTGGTGTGGTGTTGCCTTTGACCTTCTGCCCTGGAGACCAGCCCCTCCTCCATTGAGAAGACTGCCTGATGCCCACAGAGCCAGAGTTCTAGGGTCCCTGTGCAATCGTGGATGTGGGCAGTCACTCCAATGCTTGTTCTGACACACACATTTGTTTCAATGAGGTTGATATGTTAGGAAACAATTTGAGAATCCAGCAGATGATGTGTTTGCAGATGCGTGATTTCATCTGCAAGAAACTCTAGGTGAGGGCAGTAAGCTGCATCCAGCTGGTGCAAGCCTGGAAACACGTGCACACACACAGGCATACACACCTCCCTCCATCACCTCCCAGGTGCCACCCATCACCAAGTGTGTCACGAACCACACCCACTGTTTGTTAGAACTTTCCTTCCACTTCCACCTCTTGCTCCTTCCTCCAAGTTACCAGAGCTCACAAGAGGACCCCTTAGCACCCGCATCCTCAAGCAAGCTTCAGGCTTTTCTCAAGGCTAAGTGCCATATTTCCTGCAGTACTGGTGTCTGTCTTCATCATTTAACAAGTGTAAAATTGTATCACTGTTTTTGTGAGGTTCTTATCCTTTTATATGTCACAGACGAAGATTTTGTTTGAGTGTTTTGCCCTTAGGTCCATTTTCCTGGTAATTGATTGATTGCCCAATTTTGTACAGTTCAGTGATTTTTTAGGGAGCTATGCTCAACATTCAGAAAACTAGGATCATGGCATCCAGTCCCATCACTTCATGGCAAACAGATGGGGAAACACAGTGGAAACAGTGTCAGACTTTATTTTTGGGGGGCTCAAAAATCACTGCAGATGGTGACTGCGGCCATGAAATTAAAAGATGTTTACTCCTTGGAAGGAAAGTTATGACTAACCTAGACAGCATATTAAAAAGCAGAGACATTACTTTACCAACCAAGGTCCGTCTAGTCAAAGCTATGGTTTTTTCAGTAGTCATGTATGGATGTGAGAGTTGGACTATAAAGAAAGCTGAGCGCCAAAGAATTGATGCTTTTGAACTGTGATGTTGGAAAAGACTCTTGAGAGTCCCTTGGACTGCAAGGAGATCCAACCAGTCCATCCTAAAGGAGACCAGTCCTGAGTGTTCATTGGAAGGACTGATGCTGAAGCTGAAACTCCAATATTTTGGCCACCTGATGCGAAGAGCTGACTCATTTGAAAAGACCCTGATGCTGGGGAAGATTGAGGGCAGGAGGAGAAGGGCACAACAGAGGATGAGATGGTTGGATGGCATCACTGACTTAATGGACATGAGTTTGGGTGGACTCTAGGAGCTGGTGGTGGACAGGGAGGCCTGGTGTGCTACAGTCCATGGGGTCACAGAGAGTCAGACACAACTGAGCGACTGAAGTGAACTGCTGCATCCTCTTACAGCAGAACTGATTGAATAACGTAGCTTCCTTCTTTCTTGTCTCTTCCATCCCTTGCAGCCAAAAACATCCCTAACACATCCAGGCACCTAACCTGGATGTAAGGAGCTAGGAGAGCTTAGTGTCATTCAAGTGGAAGGCAGGATTGGTAGGAAGAATGGGCCAGACCAAGCAAACAGAAACTCTATTGATGGTCTCAGGCACCTTATGTGCATCATTTCAATTAGTCCTCACAACAGTCCTGTGAGCCGATATTCATTTTCCCATTTTAGACACAGGGAGAGGAGCCTTGTGTTATCAAAGATCTACTGAAGGTCGTGCATCTTTTGCAGCTGGTGGGTACCAATTCCCTCAACCTTTTCCATCATGTTTGGGTGGCACGGTTCCCCTCTGAGTGTCCTGGTCCTAACTCCAATTCACCAGATGTCCTAATGGAAATCCAGAGTCCTGGCTCCTCAGAGAAAAGCACATTGAGGGACCAGTGAGCTGTCACCTCCTCCAGGGAGAGAAAGACCCACCAGTAAAGTCAAAGAAAGTGATGAGATGAAAACATGTGAGCCATCTGGTCTACCCACCCTGCTCTCCTCCTCACTGTGGCCAGTGGTGACTGTGAGGAGCTTGTGCCTTCACAGTGGGGAAGCTCCTGGTGGAGGCCCTTGTGTTTCACAGGCAACAGCTCCTGGCATCCACTCTTCCTGATGTGGCTGCCTGATGGCCACTACCAGAGTAGCTTCCATCAGAAGCAGCTCCTGAGGATGCTCAAGAGAGGCAGCAACACCTGGAAACAGCTGTTTCCAAGACCTGGCCCTGACGAGGACCCTCCGGCGCCTGGCACTTGTCTGAAGCAGATGTCTGTCTCTGGCTGCCGGCCAGCTTGGGGTCATCCTCCCACTTGGAGGCAGGCACTGGCTTGTGCATTTGAGGAAGTCACTTCCACTTTCTCAGTTTTGGTTTCCTCTTGCATAAAATGAACTCAAAGCCTCTCAACATGGTTGTGAAAATGAATTGGGATAAGATACGTAAAGGATGTAGCCGTGTCACCTCCTTCTCCTCCTTCCACGCTTGCGTGTGCATAGTGTGTGTCTTCTTACGGTGTGTGGTATGAGTATCAGTGTGTATGCTGTGTGTACAGCATGTGTATGTGGTATGTTATGGATGGTGTGTGGTGTGCAGTTGTGGGTGTGTGTGTTGTGTGTATGCCTGGTGTGTGTGTATGGTGTATGCATGGTATGGGTGTATGGTGTGTTTATGCTTGGTGTGTGTATGGTATGTGTGTGTTGTGTGAGTGTGCATGGTGCATGCATGGTGTGTGTGTATGTATGGTGTGTGGTGCGTGGGTATGAGTGTGTGTGCTATGAATGTGTGGTGTGTGGTTGTGGATGTGTGTGTTGTGTATCTGCATGGTGTGGATTTATGGTGTGTGTATGCATGATGTGTGTATGGTGTGTGTATGTGTGTGGTGTGTGGTGTGTGTGTATCATGTGTGTGTGCAGGGTGCGTGTGTGGTGTATGTTGTATGCATAGTGTGTGGCGTGTATGGTGCGTGTGTGATGTGTGTGTATGGTGTATGCATGGTGTGTGGTGTGTGTATGTATGGTATATGCATAGTGTGTGTGCATGTATGGTGTGTGGTGTGTGGGTAATGAGTGTGTGTGGTGTTTGCTGTGGGTGTATCGTGTGTGTGCAGGGTGTGTGTGTGGTGTATGTTGTATGCATGGTGTGTGGCGTGTATGGTGCGTGTGTGATGTGTGTGTATGGTGTATGCATGGTGTGTGGTGTGTGTGATGCATAACCTGTGTGTGTGCTGCACGTCCTGTGTGCAGCATGCGTGTGCCTGTGCTCTCCCCTCTCCAGCACAGACATTGGAGGGCCCCAGTGGTGTTGTTCTGCTCCGCTGCAGCTCATAGACTAGGAGCCCTTTTCAGAACTGAGGATCACGGGCTGTGACATAAGGGAAATACAGAGACAAGAGGAAAAATCAGAAACAGGAAGAAAAATCAGAACGAGGGAGCCACTTGCCCAAACCAGGCCCTCGCTTTCTGCACCAGGGCAGAGACAAAAGCACAGTCTGGAATCCTCTCAACCTGATCAGAGGTGCCCCTCTGCCGCCTCCCAGCCGGGTGACAGCAGCCTCAGCGTCCTCGCAGCCCATGACGAGGGACTGGCCGGAGGGCCTGATGGCAGCTCTGGGGGGCTCTGGCTGCATGGGCGGGAGCAGCCGCCCCGAGCTCAGGGCCCCACAGGATGAGGCACGGGAGCAGGTGGTGGGGTGGTCTGAGCCCCATCTCAGAGGTCAGACTGCCCAGACCCCAAGCACCTGTGATGCCAGCACCTTCCGCCACGACCCCTGGACAGACCGTGTGTAGGGAAGGCCACTCGCCAGGGCAGGCACCTGAGGCTGGTCTCTCTGCTTGCTCCTTGCTCCTGCCTGTTGCAGCAGGTCCCACACCGTTTGCTATGCTTTCTTCTCTTTGCTTGTTCCTTGGTGGATAAACACGTGGACGCACTGATCTGATGGCAGGAACGTGCTGTGCATCACTGGATGTCTACACGGCCGGCACACTCCCCACCAGCCACAGGCCCCTGCACTCCCCACTCAGAAGCCACCTGAAATTAGTCTCCTCTGCCAATGGCCCAGCCAGGTCTTCCCTTTCCTGGAAACTGTGGGCAGAGAGGATCAGTAAGAGGGCAGAGAGTTTGCTGCAATCTTTGGTCAAAATTTTTAATAAAATTTTATCTTCCTGTGCATTTAATTTTGCACACCTCATGAGGATATAATTCACATCTTTCCATTAAAAAAATAAGACAAAAGGATTTATGGTACTTTTTTCTGCATATCTAAAGGAATCCCCATAAGGTTAAGCATTTCATAAATATCACTTGGTAGCAGGCAGCTTTTTAGAATGAAAATCACACTGTAAGTCATCCTAGTGAGAAGTCTCCTTAGGAGGAACTTTATAGAGCACTTCACTTCCCCTCGTTTCCTGACCAAGGCCATCTCTGCCTTCTAACCAGCTTCATTCAGCCTCCTGGGCACCAGGGAGCACCGCACAGAAAGCCAGAGACCCCAGCCGTGACCTTGAGTAAGACTCTGGGTTCTGGCCTCCTCCCTTGCAGAGGAAAAGTCCTCAGGGTGACACTTTAGAAGATGTTGCCAGATCAAATCAGAACAGGAGAGCCAGACATGAAATATCTGTTGGATGAGCAGTGAACTAATAACCAACAGGAAAGTTATTTCCAAATGGTATGATATTTAACAAATGGAAGAAATCAGTAAGAACTGATTTTCTGTCTTTATGTTTGGATGAAACAGTAGGCCACACTACCATTATTCCTCGGATATGCAGAAGCAAGCTAGTACAAAGTGCAGAGAGAAAAGAGAGTGAGAAAGTCTGCTGAACTCATGTGAGAAATAGGAGGTCAGCAGGTTCATGGACAGAGGTGGTACCTGAATGAGTTGATGGGTCTTCAGCCCTTCAGTTGGGGTTTGATGTTTAGCATCTCAGCTGAGATCATGACTACAGATGAGGACGGCAGAACTGTCTTATTTTAATTTTATACAGTTCTATTGCTCTTGACTGTAACCACCATCTCGACCGAGATGCTAAACATCAAAGCCCAAGAGAAGTTACAGGGGGCTTCTCAAGTGGCTCAGTGGTACAGAACCCACCTGCCAGTGCAGGAGACATAAGAGACGTGAGTTCAGTCCCTGGGTCAGGAAGATCCCCTGGAGAAGGGCATGGCAACCCACTCCAGTATTCTCGCCTGGAGAATCCCTTAGACAGGGCAGCCTGGAGGGCTACGGTCCATAGGGTTGCAAAGAGTTGGACATGACTGAAGCGACTTAGCATGCATGCAATTTGACACAGGAGGAAGGTGAAACCCAATCATGCCTGCAAATTCACACAGATAGAGAAGCAAATAGAGCCCCCCACCACAAGGCTTTCCCCACCCCCTTCACAAAGCCCCTGCCCCAATTCTGTGTCCACCTCCTTCCACCTCCACATCCCGCTGCCCAGGGAGAATTCTGATGCACTGACACGCACGGATGCTATGGAGTCCTTCCTCCCAGGCTGCAGTATCAGTAGGACCAGAGGAGGCCCAAAAGAGGGGCAAGGAATCACCTCCCCACGGGAACTCAACTCTAAAGTGCCGACAAGCACTCACAGAAATGGCCTAAACCACAAGAAGAATGGTCACCTTTGGAGAAGAAAATGAAGCCAGTGAGGTTGCGAATGTTTCCTCTGAAGAAACCTCCTGTAACAGAAAAGCTTGTGAAACCACCCTGTGAGGCACTGAGGTAAAAAATGAGGAAGGCAGTTCAGAAGTTGTGGTCCTTGAACTTTGGCAAATGCAGAGACCCGGACAGACGCCTGGTGGTTACAAGGGTTCATGCTGGATGAGCCCAGACTGTCAGAAAGGGTGATCCTGGAGGTGGGGCAAGGTGGAGAGAAAAAGGGGGGCCCCAGCCTTGGGGTGCAGGGCCAGAGCATCTGCTCTTCCACAGGCCCTGCCCGGGGTCCCCTCAGCCAGCACCGCCTGGACGGTGCCACCCCTCTGGGGTCTTTCTTCCCCAGGGACCAGCCCTGGGAACACAGGCCACGCCCCGAGGGGCTCTGAAGCCAGGATGCCCCCACACCCACCCCCTACATACCCCCCACCTACTGCATGTCCAAAAGCCCAAAGACCCTCCCTCAGAGAAGGCTGTGTTTTCAAGAGATGCTGAGGGTGAAGCAAAGCGGAAAATGGGAGAAAGGAGAGGCCAACGCCACCCACCACCACCTCTTGGGACCCCAACCCCCTCAACTGACCCCCAGGTGTCTGCAGGCCCCCACCTGCCTCTGAGCTTTGCCGCGACTGCCCCCAGCAGGGCCCAGTTCCCTCTCTCCACCCACCTCCCTGCTCGACCAGACACTAAGGGAGCTGCAAGGCCAGATTCAAACGCTGCCTCTGCCTCAAAGCTGCAGCCTTTCCCCAAAGAAAAGAGGGTGTGGGCTTTGACTCCCTCAGGGTGTGGGCGCTTCTTGTCTGCTCCCCGAGCTCTCCAAGGTCAGCTCCTCCTCCATAGTGTTGCAGAGTGCAAGTTTGCCCTGCTCTCCGCACGACTCGTCGATGAATCAAAAAGACAAGGGGTTGAGGCAAAGAAGAGACTTTATTTGGGAAGCTGGCTGACCGAGAAGACAGCAGGCTAACACCTCAAAATAACCATCTTGTAGGAGTCTGGATGCCGGCTTCTTTTCGAGATCCCAGACAGGGGGAGGTGAGGAAGCCAAAGGCCATTAGTCTTGCAAACATCTCCCAGAATGGCAAGACTCAGGCAGGGGATGCGTTCATTTCTTCCTTCCTGCCATCCCCAGGTGGACAGCGTTCTGAACAAAGTACTAGTTTAACAGTCAAGCAGAGGGAGAAGATTCTCTGAGGCAGGCTATTCTGTACGATTATAATAACAAAAGCAAGTTAAAGAAATATTTCCAACTTGGAGTCAGAATTGGCTTCTCCTGTGCAGCAGTAAGACTGAGGGGACGTGTGGAATGCCCCCTCCAAGGTTGAGGAGTGAAGGAGACCTGTACCCAGCAGTGGGGAGCCCTCATACGTGCTGGTCCCCGATCTTTATCATGAGAAGGACCATCAGCCTGTCCTCCCTCTCCTGTGGCAGACTAGGTGCAGACCTCCCTCGCCACACTGCCCCCTCTTCCCTGGCACCCACATATCTCCTGCTGCCTTTAAGGGTGGTAGAGGCAGCTTAGCTAACCACATATATGTCCATCTCTTTCTCCAGATCAAGTACCATCTGGATTTTTTGAGGGGATAGGCATTTATATTGCTTCAAGAATCTCTTGGGGACTTCCCTGGTGGTCCACTGGCTGAGACGCCACGCTCCCATTTCCGGTGGCCTGGTTTAGAAACCTGATCCCACATCTGTTGCTCAGTCACGTCCAACTCTTTGCAATCACATGGACTGCAGCACGCCAGGCTTCCCTGTCCTTTACTATTTCACAGAGTTTGCTGAAACTCATATCCATCCAACCATCTCATCCTCTGTCATCCTCTTCTCCTCCTGCCTTCAATCTTTCCCGGCATCAGGGTCTTTTCCAGTGAGTCGCCTCGTCGCATCAGGTGGCCAAAGTATTGGAGCTTCAGCATCAGTCCTTCCAATGAATATTCAAGGTTGATTTCCTTTAGGGTTGACTGGTTTCATCTCCTTGCAGTCCAAAGGACTCTCCCACATGCTGCAACTAAAGATCTCACCTGCCACAATGAAGATGGAAGATCCTGGGTCCTCAACTAAGACCTAGCATGCCAAATAAATAAGTAAAAAATATTTTTAAAAAAAGAAAAAGAATCTGATGAACGCAACACACTGTTTCCAGAAAAATGGATCCAATGATAACCAACATATGTAGTGATTACGGGGTGCCATCTTATCAACTCATTCACAATGAGGAAAGGATTGTTTAGACTCTGATTTGAAGATGAGGATCCTGAGTCAGGAGGTTAAGTGAGTTGTCCAGGATCTTGTGGCCATGAAGAGACAGAGCCAGGAAGGGCATAGCTGTTCCACCTCACAGGTCAGGCTCTTAACACACACATTATGCTACCCCAAAGCCCACTTGGAGTTCCAAGGGATTTTTGACCCCCTATTAAGAAATGTTGTTCTAGATTATGTGACCTAAGGTACTATTCCCTGAATGCACTGGGTTTCGAGAGCTGTATGAAATCTTGCACGCAGAAACAGGTTGAAAATTATTACTGTTCTCCATCATAGCTTTTTTCCTACTGCCAGGCCCTCATGCAGCACCTTCGTACCAAGTGTTCCCCAGAGGCTCATTCACTGTCTTCACCCTTGGCCTTGAACCACCCTCCCTGGCAGGTAAGGCATCTTGTGCTACATGCTAAGTGACCTCAGTCATGTCCTACTCTTTGCAACCCCATGGACTATAGCCCGCCAAGCTCCTCTATCCATGGGATTTTCCAAGCAAGAATACTGGAGTGGATTGCCATGCCCTTCTCCAGGTGATCTTCCCAACCCAGGGCTTGAACCCGTGTCTCTTATGTCTTGCGCAATGGCAGGCGGGTTTCTTACCATTAGCGCCACCTGGCAAAAAGGCATCTTGCTGCTTCCTTTCTCCAACCTTTCCTCCCCCATCCCTGCTCTGTGTTCCTTCAGCCCCACTCCTGACTTACTCCCAGCCTTCACAGGAGCTTCTAGCTTGTACCTTGCCTCCTCCTCCTGACAATGATCTTGGACCTGTTATAAAGCAACATGGTCCTGGTGTGCTGCAGTCCATGGAGTCGCAAAGGGTTGGACACGACTTAGCGACTGAACAACATTGTGGCAAAAAAAGAGGGGGCGGAGGGGGGCTCTTAATAATGAATTAGATTAGATCAGGTGTTCTGCTGAAGTGTGAATGCCTGGCTTGTGGTTTCTTATCACTAATATAAATCTCATCACTAATAAAAACCCATTTTGAAAATGACACCATGGTATGATGACTGGGGAATGTCAATCTTGACTGAACAACTTCATCCCAGGAAGGCCCTTGGAGTGGTGGTCTTCACAGGCAGGATGGGAGTCCAGCAGTAGGTGTTTCTGTCAGGGAGTAGAGCATTATAATACCATCTGAGAAGCTGGCAGACCCCAGCACCCCCTCCGTTTCTCCACTGGCTTCGATCTTTACAGGGATCCCATTGAGAGCATCCTGCAGGGAAGTCAACGCAGACAAACCCATCAAACCATCCTGCACGCGAACTGGAGCCTGGAATTCCATGTTGCATTGCTCATTACATTAGCAGAGCACTCAGGCATCTCTCCGTGGAATTACAACCCTATTATGTACAATTGAGTATACATTACTCCTTATTTTCATGTCATTAGCTCGGATAAAGCTATTTCTAAAGCAGTGAAGTATGTAAGAATTACTTAGGGGCAGAAAAGGCTGGATCAGGGAAGAAAGACGCAAAACATCAGGCCATAGCGGCTACAGTTTTAGCGACACATTCACATGTCGACTGGAGCAATTAAACATAAACCGAGACAGATCGTTGTATTTATTCCCACTTTCACTATTTTTCCAGTCAACTCTGGATCTGAACTCACCTGTACAAAATGTGTCACAACGGTCCCATATCTGAGAAGTGCTCTAAACATGACTCTGCCTCTTCTAATCCGTGTCTTCGTAGATTTCCTTGCAAGAAAGATACAAGCCTTGGGGCCAGATTAGGGGGAGGAGTGGAGTTTTTCCCAATACTCAGAACCCACTTTTTTAAAATGAGAACAACTGCCAGTTATACTGAACTGTTTCAGTAGAATGTCTAGGAATATGGACGATGCAATGAGGTGAGCAGCTGGACGGTTGTCACAAAGTTTCAAATCCTGACTCCATTACAGGATCATTGGCTCTTCTCTTTTGGCCTCACCTTTCTCATCTGAAAAATGGGGCTAAAATTGTTCCTATTGCATGGATTTTCTCAAGAATTAACTGAGATAAAATGCATAAGACTTAGCTCAGTGTAGCGTATATAGTGAGCTTCCTTGTGGCATTAGTGGTAGACAACCTGCTTGCCTGCCGATACAGGAGACAGAGACTTGAGCTTGATCCCTGGGTCAGGAAGGTCCCCTGGAGTAGGGCATGGCAACCCACTCTAGTATTCTTGCCTGGAGAATCTCATGGACAGAGGAGCCTGGTGGGCTACAGTCCATGGGGTCCCAAAGAGTCAGATGCGACTGAAGCAACTTAGCACACATGCAGGATGGGTAGTAAACATTTGATAAATTCTTGCAATTTTTAATTATTCACTTCAGTTCAGTTCAGTTGCTCAGTCGTGTCTGACTCTTTGTGACCCCATGAATTGCAGCACACCAGGCCTCCTTGTCCATCAGCAACTCCCGGAGTTCACTCAAACTCATGTCCATCGAGTCAGTGATGCCATCCAGCCATTGCATACTCTGTCGTCCCCTTCTCCTCCTGCCCCCAATCCCTCCCAGCATCAGAGTCTTTTCCAATGAGTCAACTCTTCGCATGAGGTGGCCAAAGTGCTGGAGCTTCAGCTTCAGCATCATTCCTTCCAAAGAACACCCAGGACTGATCTCCTTTAGAATGGACTGGTTGGAGCTCCTTGCAGTCCAAGGGATTCTCAAGAGTCTTCTCCAACACCACAGTTCAAAAGCATCAATTCTTCGGCGCTCAGCTTTCTTCACACTCCAAATCTCACAGCCATACGTGACCGCTGGAAAAACCGTAGCCTTGACTAGATGGACCTTTGTTGGCAAAGTAATGTCTCTGCTTTTGAATATGCTATCTAGGTTGGTCATAACTTTCCTTCCAAGGAGTGAGCGTCTTTTAATTTCATGGCTGCAATCACCATCTGCAGTGATTTGGGAGCCCCCAAAAATAAAGTCTGACACTGTTTCCATTGTTTCCCCATCTATTTCCCATGAAGTGATGAGACCGGATGCCATGATCTTCGTTTTCTGAATGTTGAGCTTTAAGCCAACTTTTTCACTCTCCTCTTTCACTTTCAAGAGGTTTTTTAGTTCCTCTTCACTTTCTGCCATAAGGGTGGTGTCATTGCATATCTGAGGTTATTGATATTTCTCCCGGCAATCTTGATTCCAGCTTGTGCTTCTTCCAGTCCAGCGTTTCTCATGATGTACTCTGCATATAAGTTAAATAAGCATAGTGACAATATACAGCCTTGATGTACTCCTTTTCCTACTTGGAAGCAGTCTGTTGTTCCATGTCCAGTTCTAACTGATGCTTCCTGACCTGCATATATGTTTCTCAAGAGGCAGGTCAGGTGGTCTGGTATTCACCTCTCCTTCAGAATTTTCCACAGTTTATTGTGATCCACACAGTCAAAGGCTTTGGCATAGTCAATAAAGCAGAAATAGATGTTTTTCTGAAACTCTCTTGCTTTTTCCATGATCCAGCGGATGTTGGCAATTTGATCTCTGGTTCCTCTGCCTTTTCAAAAACCAGCTTGAACATCTGGCAGGTCATGGTTCACGTATTGCTAAAGCCTGGCTTGGAGAATTTTGAACATTGCTTTACTAGTGTGTAAGATGAGTGCAATTGTGAGGTAGTTGGAGCATTCTTTGGCATTGCCTTGCTTTGGGATCGGAATGAAAACTGACCTTTTCCATTCCTGTGGCCACTGCTGAGTCTTCCAAATTTGCTGGCATATTGAGTGCAGCACTTTCACAGCATCATCTTTCAAGATTTGAAATAGCTCAACTGGAATTCCATCACCTCCACTAGCTTTGTTCATAGTGATGCTTTCTAAGGCCCACTTGACTTCACATTCCAGGATGTCTGGCTCTAAGTGAGTGATCACACCATCATGATTATCTGGGTCATGACGCTCTTTTTTGTACAGTTCTTCTGTGTGTTCTTGCCACCTCTTCTTAACATCTTCTGCTTCTGTTAGATCCATACCATTTCTGCCCTTTATTGAGCCCATCTTTGCATGAAACACTCCCTTGGTATCTCTAATTTTCTTGAAGAGATCTCTAGTCTTTCCCATACTGTTGTTTTCCTCTATTTCTTTGCATTGATTGCTGAAGAAGGCTTTCTTATCTCTCCTTGCTATTCTTTGGAACTGTACATTCGGATGCTTATATCTTTCCTTTTCTCCTTTGCTTTTTGCTTCTCTTCTTTTCACAGCTATTTGTAAGTCCTCCCCATACAGCCATTTTCTTTTTTTGCATTTCTTTTCCATGGGAGGAGCTACTCCATGTTCAAGGTCAGGAGGGGCGGCTGTGAAGAGATACCTCTCATCTAAGGTAAGGAGCAGCGGCTGTGCTTTGCTGGAGCAGCCGTGAAGATATACCCCACGTCCAAGTTAAGAGAAACCCAGGTAAGATGGTAGGTGTTGCGAGAGGCATCAGAGGGCAGACTCACAAACCATAATCACAGTAAACTAGTCAATCTAATCACAAGGACCACAGCCTTGTCTAACTCAATGAAACGAAGCCATGCTGTGGGGGGCCACCCAAGACGGGCAGGTCATGGTAGAGAGTTCTAACAGAATGTGGTCCACTGGAGAAGGGAATGGCAAACCACTTCAGTATTCTTGCCTTGAGAACCCCATGAACAGTATGAAAAGGCAAAATGATAGGATACTGAAAGAGGAACTCCCCAGGTCAGTAAGTGCCCAATATGCCACTGGAGATCAGTGGAGAAATAACTCCAGAAAGAATGAAGGGATGGAGCTAAAGCGAAAACAATACCCTGTTGTGGATGTGACTGGTGCTAGAAGCAAGGTTCAATGCTGTAATGATCAATATTGCATAGGAACCTGGAATGTTAGGTCCATGAATCAAGGCAAACTGGAAGTGGTCAAACAGGAGATGGCAAGAGTAAACGTCACATTCAAGGAATCAGTGAACTAAAATGGACTGGAATGGGTGAATTTAACTCAGATGACCATTATATCTACTACTGTGGGCAGGAATCCCTTAGAAGAAATGGAGTAGCCATCATGGTCAACAGAAGAGTCTGAAATGCAGTACTTGGATGCAATCTCAAAAACGACAGAATGATCTCTGTTCATTTCCAAGGCAAACCATTCAATATCAAGGTAATCCAAGTCTATGCCCCAATCAGTACCGCTGAGGAAGCTGAAGTTGAACGGTTCTATGAAGACCTACAAGACCTCTTAGAACACCCAAAAAAGATGTCCTTTTCATTATAGGGGATTGGAATGCAAAAGTAGGAAGTCAAGAAACACCTGGGGTAATAGGCAAAATTGGCCTTAGAATATGGAATGAAGCAGGGCAAAAGCTAATAGAGTTTTGCCAAGAGAATGCACTGGTCATAGCAAACACCCTCCTCCAACAACACAAGAGAAGACTCTACACATGGACATCACCAGATGGTCAACACCAAAATCAGACTGATTATATTCTTTGCAGTCAAAAATGGAGAAGCTCTATACAGTCAGCAAAAATAATACCGGGAGCTGACTGTGGCTCAGATCATGAACTCCTTATTGCCAAATTCAGACTTAAATTGAAGAAAGTAGGGAAAACCACTAGACCATTCAGGTATGACCTAAATCAAATCCCTTATGATTATACAGTGGAAGTGAGAAATAGATTTAAGGGCCTAGATCTGATAGATAGAGTGCCTGATGAACTATGGACGGAGGTTCGTGACATTGTACAGGAGACTGGGATCAAGACCTTTCTCATGGAAAAGAAATTTTTATTATTACCGGGTTATAAATGTAGGCAACTCCTAACCATTTTGAGTTCAGCTTCTTATCCACAGAGTAGAAGTAATAACAATGCCTGTGTCACAGCATTACTCTGAGGATGGAAAATGGTGATGGCTGTTGCTGTTGTTACCACTGTAGGTCAAGAGGTCCAGGTGAGCTTCTGGTGGATGGAAGATTCCAGTCTCACCCTGAAGAATGAGGAGGGTAATGAGGTTCATCCTACAGGAGAGAAAGCATCTGGGAGGACATTGGATGCATCCATGTGATGCCATCACCTGAGGACAGAGAGAGTGCAGGGCCCGGGTGGTCAACAGGGTGGGGCGTATGATGATGTCATCAGAGCAGCTTGGCAGGAGCAAGGAGATGTGGCCTGATGGAAGAGGACTTGACCTACAGGTGGCGGTCTACATGGACCCCTGTGCCAGCCACATGCTGAGGTGTGAGCTGATCAAGAAAGGCCGTTGGAGGAAGAAAAGTGAGGCAGTCAGCTCTCCTTGAGGTTCTGCAAAGAAAATGCAGAGTGAGATGAGAACAACTCTCTCCCAGTGGCTGTCACAGCTCCTCTTCTGCTCCACCTCTCCACTTGGTGACCTTGGTGAGAGGGTCATCAATGACTATTTTTGCCCATGAAGTCATTGACCCTTGGGTTATCCATAGACCTAAGTCCTCCTGACAGATCAAAGGCTCCAAATGAAGAACAAAGTCATGTAGCTGCTGAGTCAACCTCCCAACCAAAGTCAAGACCAAATCTAGCATGGTGAAGAGGAACTGGCTGGCGGCCCCTGGTAGAGCCTGTGTGTGTGGTCCAGGGGTAATGCGTGGGGTCAAGGGAGTGGTATGCATGGAACAAGGGGTTGCTGTGTTCCAGGGTGAAATGAAGTCTTACGCTTTTGTGTTTCAATGATCTGAAAGGCCAAAGTAAAAGAGAGAATACAGTTACCTTAAGTTTCCATCATGGATCAAATCTTCTGGATGACCAGCTAGCCAACTAAAAACTTGACTGGGGACATCTCTGCAAGCCCAGGACATGTTTCCCCTTTTTGGCTTGGCAATCACTACCCACACAGGGCAGGTCTGCGGGTTTGGGAAGCACAGACTCATCACCAGCCTGCTCAGAATGCTGCAGGCTGCAAATGAGAAACTGCATCCTCAGAAAACACCTGATCAAAGAGCAATCATCTGTTCCTCTCACAGTCCTGCTAGCAGACCAACCACCCTGAAAGGATAGAAGGGGAAAAAAGAAAGCAAGAAAGATGGGAAAAGAGATCGTGTTACGTTGCACAAGCTTCCATGAAAATTACCTGGTAATTTACCCTGGCAGTTAAAGAAAAGTGTCTGTTTTATGATCATCCTATCAAAATTCCCCCTGAGGTTTGTCAGCGTGATTTCAGGAGGTGAAAACAGGATAACCAGTTGAGGTTTCCATCAGCTGTCAGTCAAGTGCTGTGCATCGCCCACTTTGCATCCTGTAATTAAATCCACGAGCCCTTCAGACGGTCTCTGCTTCTAAATTACGTGAGATGAGGATCTTTCCAATTGCTGCCTTGAGGAATGGTGGGGAAAAAGTAGTCAAGTCCATCTGAGAATTGTCGTCAACCTGAGATACCATAGGTATGAGCCATAAGCAGCTATGAGTAAGGTTTATAAATAGTCTCCTCTGTGTCAAGTCCTACAGAGATTACTGCTAGAAAGGCTTTGGCATGGCTCTTTAGAGCTCATATTTGTAATGAATGGGCTCCTAATTTACTTTTCGTGTGGCAAATGTATTAGGAGACCAAGAAGATTTGAGACTATTGATACTATGTAGAAAACAGGTAACTAAAGGGAACCTACTGTAGAGTACAGGGACTGCACTTAACACTCTGTGATGACCTGAATGGGAAAGAAATCCAGAAAAGAGGGGACACGTGTACATGTACAGCTGATTCACTTTGCTGTACAGTAGAAAGCAGCACAACGTTGTAAAGCAACTATAGTAAAGTGAAGTTGCTCAATCATGTCTGACTGTTTGCGACCCCCTTGGACTGTAGCCCACCAGGCTCCTCTGTCCATGGAATTTTCCAGGCAAGAATACTGGAGTGGGTTGCCATTTCCTTATTCAGGGGATTTTCCCAACCCAGGGATCAAACCTGGGTCTCCCATGTTGCAGGCAGATGCTTCACCATCTGAGCCACCAGGGAAGCCCCATACTCCAAAGAAATTAATTTGAAAAGAAAAAAAATCAAAGAAAAAAATCAAGGACTCCATGGCATCACAGTTTAAAAGATGAACCCATTCCCTGTTTCAAATGCTGGCTCCCCCACTGCTGAGCTGCTGTCTCAAGCAAGTTACTTAACACAGCGACGGGCATCATTCCATTATCGGTAAATAGGCATCGCATTAGCAGTTTAGAAACCCTCCCTTGTAAGATTATCAAGGGACTGAAGTATACACAGAGAGTGTACAGGATGAAAACTCAATAAATATTATCTATTATTAGCATTCGCTTGCTTGTGAGCCAACCAGCAGAGTTTCACAGCCTGTGGAAGGGCTTTGCTGTGTCATGAATGAAGCACAGCATTTAAATGTCTCTCCCACCTCCTGACCTGTGTCTCCAGACCAGTCAAGTTTCTGAGTCTTTGTTTTCTCCTGGTCAGGTGCTGAGAATCATACCAACCTCAAAGGAGCAGTCGTGGCAGCTGGACAGACTGATGCGAGTGTCCACGAGTGCCCACGGATGGTACCACTCTGCTTCCTTCTCCATCGCAGAGGAAAGTGGGGAGACTGAAAGCCCAGCTCAGTGAGTGGAGGGTGTGCGGTATGTCCTTCCTGAAAGGCTCTGAGAAGCTTGGACTCCAGTCTGGATGCAGTGGCGCTTAAGGAGAACACTAATGGAAACACTCCAAAGTCTCCTCCAGGGAAAACAATAGCACGGACACTCTTGTCAAATCTTCTATATAATTTCAAGTGGTTTGCAGTCCCTCTGAGGCCCAGCCCTGGACCCCTCATCCATAAAAATATGCAGTAGATAACCTAAGACCAAAAAGGACTGTGGGCAGGAAATAGACACATCTAAAGAGGAACAGCATTTATTCATAACTGTGTGAACAGAATCCCATTATTAACATATGTTTATTAATACATGTTATGATTTTAAGTGGGCTTTCCCAGTGACTCAGGGGTAAAGAATCTGCCTCCCAATGCAGGAGATGCTGGAGACGTGGGTTCAATCCCTGGGTTGGGAAGATCCCCTGGAGAAGGAAATGGCAACCGCTCCAGTATTCTTGCCTGGGAAATCCCATGGACAGAGGAGCCTGGTGGCCTAAAGTCCATGGGGTCTCAGAGAGTCAGACACAACTTAGTGACTGAGTACACACACACACACACACGAACATGATTTTAAATATTATTAGTTCCCACACAAAATGAAACTAAGGAAGAATTCTATTCCTAATCATCTGAAGGGAAGGTCAAAAAAACTTGATTTTTTTTTTAATCTCACCCTCTCCTCCCCTCTCCCCATAAAAACTTGATTTTTACTTAATCTTCTATGTTCCATGATAACAACTGCACAACATCATGAACCCTGAAAATTATATGATTTCTGTGACTATCAAGCAATGAAAATAGTTATTAGAGGAAGATGATGAGGTTATAGGAGATTTTAAAATCTTTATTCAGGGTATGAATTATTATACCACCAACTCAATGGACATGAGTTTGAGCAAACTCTGGGAGATGATAGTGAAAGATAGGCAAGCCTAGAGTGTTGCAGTCCATGGGGTCGCAAAGAGTCAGACAGCACTTAGCAACTGAACAACACACAGAATGAATTATTAGCTGTATACATAATATTTTAAATTGTGTTTCTCCCTAACTCAGAGTTGCTCTGTTTTCCTTGATAAAAATTAATAGAAAATGAAATAAATCTCCTGACCCCTTGCCCTTTGACTGCTTCTCTTCCACTGAATGCTTCTAGAAAATAGTCATGGGATCTCAGAGTTCAAAGTAACATCTGAGGTCATCTTATCCAAAGACAACCACCCACAATGTACTTAGGACGTGATAGTCCAGTGATGGGTAACTCACTTCAAAAGAGAATTCCCCAGTGTTGGATGAAACGTATACTGAGCTGAAGGTTGTACTCTCCGCAGTGCAAAACAAAGGTTTAGTTCTTCCCTTTTGAGCCACAGAGAACATGAGCATTCCTTGTATTTTTCTTAAAATAATAATCTATCAGCTCATTACAAACTGCTCTTAAAATACCTCCACCACACCATCTCAGAGCCCCCAGTCCAGCACATGTCAGGGCTGATTCAAAGTCCAGCCATAGCGTCCTTCTGTCTTATCAGGCCATCCTTCCATTTCCACCACATTGATTTTACTTTACTAATTACCACAATGGGTGTATGGAGGCAGGAACTCCATAGATAAAGATGATTGTCTTACTTACCGCTTGAAATTTCAAGAGGAGAACCTCCAGACACAGTTAACAAGCAGTCCTGTATGAGTAGGAGCCAGACATCACCAGGGCAGCTTAGCCACTCGTGGAGGTGAATCAGACTGCACCGGATGGAAGAAGACAAACGTGTCCCCCAGGGAGAGATCTGATGGAAAGGATAAACATACATTCAAAGCTGGGAAAACCTGGAAACTCAAGATGAGATCCCAACTTAAAAAGGTGAGATCAGTCAGCAACCCTGCTGTGAGGAGAGCTGGTATATCTGGAGCTGGTTCTTGCTGGATACAGACCACACGGTCCTTAGAAGGGATGACTTGGACCAGGAATGGAACCAGGATGACTGGAAGTCTCCCCGCTTGGTAGTGGTGTGACAAGGGCTGGCTCCATAACCCTCTCAACCAGTCAGAGCGCTGCTTATCAGTTCCATCTGAAGACGATCACCCTTGGGCAATGAAGATCAGTTAACATACACGAGCCTCTTCGTGTGCAAGTACCATCTGGCATGGAGTGAGATGCTTGCATCTTGTCCGTGTCATTGGCATTGTCTGAGAGCTTCCAGTGCCCAAACTTAGCCTGTTTTCTGAGTGTGTTTTAACCCACTTCCCTCCCGAGGGCAGAGTTCTCAGCTGCATCAACCTAGATTTCAGGATTTCTTGGGAGACCCCTAATTACAAACAGCCTGTCCCTTTGTCCCATTGGTAAATTCATCTGTCCAGGTTTCCTGATGGTTTGTTCAGAAAACAACTTGTTCATCTTCAAGGAACCCAGAGGACTCTGGACCGCTGGGATCTTCAGAGCCTCCCAGATGCTGTAGTGTAGACAACACAGCGCCCTGGGGACTTGTCTGCGGGCGCTGAGGCAGAGGGAAGACCCTAGGCAGTGATGCGGAGGACAGAGAGGCATCTCAGCTGAGCTGAGGGCCGGGAGTGAAGCCGCAGCAGAGAGAAATGGTCATAAGTCTGCTCCCCGTCGTGGTCAGGGGAAGAGCCGGGGAAAGATAGAGATCTGTGCTCGACACTCCGCGAGTCTGGATACAAACAAAAGCCAGCACAGTCCCAGTTAACCAAGGTTAGCACTCAGCAGGGGCGGGGGTCATTCTTTAGCTTTGGGCTGTTCAAGGTCCTCCATCTGGTGGGCTTTGGGACCACTGCACATGAGCCCAGGCTCCAGACTCCCCTCCACGGGGACTTGATACTTAAGGCAGCAACAGGGCTCCCCCAGACTGCTCCTCAGCAGCAGGTATTGCCTGTGTGAGGCAAGCGGGCTAGAGGGGCCAGGTCCTCCAGCAGCCCGAGCGGTTGGCTCAGTGGTCCGGTGGCCACATGGGGAGAGGTGACTGAAGCCACAGGCTGCTGGAGAGGCAGATGGCAGAGACGGGAAGGAGACGGAGGAGGAGGAGGGTTGGTGACGAAGAGCACAGGGAGGCCCAGTGTCACAGACGGAGCATCCTACCCACCCATTAGTCACGGGCTCTGCAATTGTGCTCTTCATCCTTCACAGACTATGTTTGAGCGTGTCTTCATGGCCTTCTATTGCTCCAGGATCCAGGGGCAGGGGTTGTGGAAATGGGAGGCAGGGGCTGACGTGGAGGACCCACCGTTTCTGCGAGGGGACAGAGAGATGTCCTTCCAACAAGCCAAGCTCCATCCTAGAGGGAGCACCGAGGGGGAACAGCCTGACCCAGGCCTCAGCCTAGCCCTGGACCACATGGAGACTAAGCTGCGAGGCAGTGGAGCGGGGGAGAGAGGAGATCCCAACCAAGAGGGAAGAGGAGCGTTTTATGGAAGCTGGGGGGACACGGGGCCAGCTCACCCCCAGCATCTCATCACACTGCCCTCCCCTCACCCCTGTTATATATACTGAGTATTTCATTACAGCCTAACCTGCTTGAGGCCCTGTGTTAAGATGACTCTAACCTAAAGAGGAAAGACTAAAAAGCATGGACGTAAAAACTCCTCGTGGATCTCAGCACATGTGCTAGGAGCAGGGAGACAAGAACTCACCCTGAGCCATGCTGCTGGGGCAGCCAGAGCACAGGTCAGAGGCAGCTAGTGTCTGGGAGCCTGAGAGCTGAAAATGGAAGGCAATGCAGAAGGGCCACATGCACGGTGAAGAAGCCACACTCCTTGCTGATGAACACAAGCCATGTTTGAAGCAAAAAGAAAGATCTCCAAGTGAAAAAGTAGTATTGAATCCTGGCTCTCTCTCTCAATCGGTTGGCCGTGTCCAACTCTTCTGTGACCCCAGGGACTGCAGCTTGCCAGGCTCCTCTGTCCATGAGATTTCCCAGGTGAGAATACTGGAGTGGAATGCCATTTTCTCTTCCAGGGGATCTTCCTGATTCAGGGATCAAACCTGCATCTCCTTTACCGGCAGGCAGATTCTTTACCACTGAGCCATTGGGAAAGCCCATTGAATGTTTAGGAATTTAAAACAAACATGGGATGTCTGGTTAACCACTAGATAACTAAGGACTGACACGGAAAGGAAAAAAGTTATTAAAGAACTGAACTTGAGAGCCGTCAGGATACAATAGGGAAGAATCTGATAAATTTTGTCCAGATGGCCAAGAACCAAATAATGTATTTCCCAAATCACCTATTATTTGCCCCAAAATATAGGAAATATCACTGTCATTTACCAATTGACTTAACACTGCATCAGGTGACATAATGAATGGGGACTTCTTAGCCAAAAAGATGTCCTGTATTTCTCAGCAATGCTTTCAGACACTGCAAACTAATTAATTCAAAATCTGTTTTGTCTGGTCCCTTGTGTTCTCAGTTAATGAGAGCTTCATGCAGTCCATCCAGGTAACAACTTCACATATCCTCTTCATTTCCTCCAGTGCTCAGAGCCAAAGGGCTTCCAACTAAAAAAAAAAAAAAAAAGAAAATATTCATTTTTGAAAAAATATTAGATCTACATATCCAAATATCATCAGAAAGAATCTGAGAATGGGCTGCCACAAACCATTTCAACTCCAAAGGTCTCTTCATTTCTCCTTCAGTTATCAGACCAGGTCTCTGAATTTTAGTGTAGAAACCATGGTCTCAGAATGGAAGGAGAGAGTCTCAGAGCTTACCTGGGATGGAATGGATTTCAGAACCAGGAAGTCCAACAGACTGGCTTTGCAGAACAAGAAACGCCAGTCCGGACCAGAATTGGTGTCCAAAACCAGGGAGACATGAATGACGGTTCTGGAGCTCACATTCTGGGGATGTCAATGTCTGACTTCTGCTCAATTTGGAAAGGTTTTATGGGAAGGCTGGAATTTGGGTGGGAAAAGATAGTGAGAAAGGATGAGAATTTGAAGGTAGATGACTGCCTTTTCAGACAAACACCTCTATTAACTTTTTCTCCATACTTGTTTTTTTGACCTTTTTTAAGCATCCCAGGAAAATGACAAGCTGACATGACACCACATGTCTGTGGTGAGTTCTGTCTGCCTGGGAGGAACAGAACACAATAAAATCATGATCACAGGGCCACAGAGGTGAAGACAACGTCAGCGTCTGTGTTAACCTATGCACCATTACAGCCACCATCTAGGAGCACGTTTTGGAAATGTTAGACTAAGTAGGTTCTTTTCTAATAATTCTCAAAATAAATCTGCAAAGTAAATACTACTATTAGCTTTAGGAATCTAAGATTAATCTAAATCCCTGTTTAACAGATGTGGAACATGATATTCAGACAGGCTAAGTCGTTTGCTGATTTCCCACTAGCTCATAAAAGACAGAAATGAGATTCCCATGGATTTTTTTAGTTCGTCAGTCCTCTCTCTCCCTCTCTGTCTTCCTCTCCCTGCCTCCCTTTCTCTGTCTCTCTTCCTCTCCCTGGTCTGCCTCTCCTATAAAGTCCAGCTCTTTCAATCTTATGGATTTCAGCCTGGCCCCAAGGCAGTGAAATTCACAGAAGTAATATCAAGACTTCTTATGCAATTTTACTATGATTGGTGTGGAAATCTTAAGACCTCTGGGGTAATGAAAATCACATCTCAGTAGAACAGAGATGAGAGAGAGAGAGAAAGTGGGGTGGGGGGAGACTGAGACACACAGAGAGATGAATTCATTAACATTTTAGGAAAGCAAAGGCTCAAGGTGCCAGTCCTTCTGAAAATTTCATTTCACCTCTGTTTCTGGACTGTCTTGTATTCCTTTCCCTCGAGGCTCCTGGCCCGCCCTACCAGGCATCAGATGTCCCCCAGCCCAGGAGAGATGCCCCTGAGTGCAGTTGGCATGGCCTGAAGCCGGCCAGGTGGGGCAGGGCAGGCGGGTGCTCCACATGTCCTCAGCCCCTGCCAGCCCTGGGAGCGCCTCATGGGGACACAGATGCCACAAGCCGCCCTCTGCTGCACCAGCTCCTCTCACAGGGATGGGCTGGCGGTGGCAGGCATCTGTCCCCCTGCTCCCCTGGGGGCTGAGACTGACCCTGGTTGCTTCCACCGGCTTCTCTTTGTTGCCACCCTCCCTGCCCTCTCTTTGGCCCTGCCTCGTTCAGGGGTTCCTAGGAAACCACACAGGCAATGTAGTGGGCTCTGTGCCTGCCATGCCAGCCTGCATCAGAGCACGAACACTGTAACAGAGTGGGGCTTTTGGAGGCAGGAGGGAAAAAATAAGATCTCAGATTGTCAGTGCCAGAGCCTTCCCAGGGCAGTCTCGCTTCCCATGGTTGGAACGTTGCTCGCCTTGGAAACCTAAGATGTAAAGGGTGAAGCAGAGAGGTGCAGGGTTGAGCGGAGCAGAGGATTCATCCATTCTAGCTCTGAGACCCCCGGTAACCTCTGCAGAGCACAGTTTGAAATGGCAGGTGTAGCCAAGCTTCTCTGTTTTACTTATAAGAAAATTTTTGCCTCTAGCCCAGAAGACACACACTGACTTTGGCCTCAACCTTGCCTCTTCTGTCGGCCTCTGGTTCCCGACGCCTGTTCTCCCAGCCATCCTTCCTCATCCAAAAAAGACTTCGCAGAAGGCGGGGGCTCACAGGCCACCTACTGCCCACTCAGTCACATCCTTCACCCTACCTGCCTCTTACCACACTGTTTCTAGCATGAGTAAATGTGCATTTAGGTGGAGACCATGGTCCATTTGCTAAGGTACATTTCTGTAAGTGACAAATTCCAGAATGGTGGTGCATTAGTTACAACCAATTAGCAGGAAATTATGCTGTAAAGTGCATTCCCTGCACTGGGACAGAAGCCAACGTGTAGCATTTACCAAGTCTTACCTCATCGGGCTCAGTCGACAGTGAAGAGGTCTAAATCCAATTCAATAAAATATTTGATGCTGAGACGGCAGCTTTAGAACTATAAATTCCAGCTAGTGGACCAGAAGGAGGTTCCTCCATCCTTCCAAGCATCATTAGCCTCCCCTCTCCACTGTTACCGACAGCACTGGGAGCGGGAAACTCTTGGCATTTTGAAGATATGCTGACTTGTGTTCGGGTCACAGCTTTGCCACTTTTAAGCTGTGTGATCTCAAAATCATCCATTCTCTTATGTATAAAATAGAGACAATAGTACATACTTTGCAGGATTGTTGCATTTTAAATGTGGGGTCTTCCCCGCTGGCTCAGTGGTAAAGATCTACTCGCCAAGCAGGAGATTTGGGTTTGATCCCTGGGTCAGGAAAATCCCCTGAAGTAGGAAATGGCAACCTACTCCAGTATTCTTTCCTGGGAAATCTCAGGGACAGAGGAGCCTGGCAGGCTGCACTCTATGAGGTTGCAAAAGAGTTGGACAGGACTAATCAACTAAAAAACAAAACAACAAAGTTTATAGATTGACCCAACCCATAAATGGTAGCTATCATTACTGTTAGCACTCCCAACATGTTAGTGGTACTGCTTAACATTTTTTTAAGCAAATAAGTATCATGACAGTAAGAGTATACTGTCATGCACATGCCAAACACTTTGCTACATCTTAGGCAGAGTTCAAAGAAGGGCAAAATGTAACACTTGCCCTTAAAAAATCACTCAATAGACAGGTGGAGAAAAACATCACTATATATTCTAACACTAAAATAATGTCAAATGGGTTATAAAACAGAAGCAAAAAGTAAAATCCCAAACTAAAAGAAAATTACAATATTAAGTTTTGGAAATTTATCTTGGAAATAAAGAAAACTTTCAAAGCAAAACAAGAAAGGCAGAAGCACACAGATGTTTATAGCGACTTTATTCATAATTGCAAAAACTTGGAAGCAACCAAGATGTCCTTCAACAAGTAAGCAGATAAATAAAATGCGGTATATCCAGACAGTGAAATTTTCTTCAGCACTAAAAAGATATAATCTATCAAGCCATGAAAATACATGAAGGAAACTTAAATGCATTTTACCAAGTGAAAGAAGCCAATATGAACAGACTACACACTGTTTGATTCCAACTAGATGACATTCTGGAAAAGGCAAAACCATGGACACAGGAAAAAATTGAGCAGTAGTTGTCAGGGGTTGAGATGGAAGCTGGGTGGAGGTAATGAATGGCAGAACACAGAGGATTTTTATGAAACTGAAACTATTCTGATCGATACTATGATAGTTTATATGTGTCATTATACATTCATCCAAACCCACAGAATGTATCTCCAAGAATGGAGCTGAATGTGAACTGTGGACTTTAGGTGATTAAGATGTGTTGATGTAGCTCCATTGATTGTCATCCATGGACCACTCTGGTTGAGGGATGTTGGTCAGGGAGAGGCTGTGCATGTCTGGGGACAAGAGGATTATATGAGAATCTCTGTACTTCCCTCTCAATTTTGCTGTGAACCAAAAAATTCCCTGAAAATATAACATCTTAAAACAAACAAACGAAAAACAGAAGCCAGTAAGGAACAGATTTCAATACACTAAAATGTTAACAGTTTCAGGGAAAAAATAGCATAAGACAAAACATATAACATAAGCCACTTGCCTAAATATATAAAGAAATCTTATAAATCAATATTCTAAAAAGACAAAGACCCAGTAAAGTACCCAGCATTGTATATGAACAGGCAGGAAAAGATAGAAAAGACTTAGAAATACAAAGTGATCCTCAGACTCACTGATATTTTAAAAATACAAATTAAAACAATGTGATAGGATTGTCTAGCTATGCAACCTGAGAACATTAAAATGAGGGAATATTAAACATTGTTGGTGTGGCTAAATTGATGCAACATTTTTGGATGCCAAATTAACTGATTTTGAGCAAATTAAAAATGAATTAAATGAATGTATTCTTTGACTCAGGGACTACTTGTTATGCATTTATTCCACAGATATACTCAAAGATATGCACAAATACATGTAGGTATTCACATATATTCACACACATATGTATACACATGTACACACTCACATATACACATATGAAAACACACCCACTTATACACCCACTGGTGTTCATTTGAATCATCAGTTAGTATGGCTAATAACTGGGAACATCTGTCCATAAATCAACAATTCATTAAATAAACTATGATGTGTATATACAGAGGACACCACCCTTATGGCAGAAAGTGAAGAGGAACTAAAAAGCCTCTTGATGAAAGTGAAAGAGGAAAGCGAAAAGGTTGGCTTAAAGCTCAACATTCAGAAAACGAAGATCATGGCATCCGGTCCCATCACTTCATGGGAAATAGATGGGGAAACAGTGGAAACTGTCAGACTTTATTTTGGGGGGCTCCAAAATCACTGAGATGGTGATTGCAGCCATGAAATTAGAAGACGCTTACTCTTTGGAAGAAAAGTTATGACCAACCTAGATAGTATATTCAAAAGCAGAGACATTACTTTGCCGACTAAGGTCCGTCTAGTCAAGGTTATGGTTTTTCCTGTGGTCATGTATGGATGTGAGAGTTGGACTGTGAAGAAGGCTGAGCACCGAAGAATTGATGCTTTTGAAGTGTGGTGTTGGAGAAGACTCTTGAGAGTCCCTTGGCCTGCAAGGAGATCCAACTAGTCCATTCTGAAGGAGATCAGCCCTGGGATTTCTTTGGAAGGAATGATGCTAAAGCTGAAACTCCAGTACTTTGGCCACCTCATGCAAAGAGTTGACTCATTGGAAAAGACTCTGATGCTGGGAGGGATTGGGGGCAGGAGGAGAAGGGGACGACCGAGGATGAGATGGCTGGATGGCATCACGGACTCGATGGATGTGAGTCTGAGTGAACTCCGGGAGATGATGATGGACAGGGAGGCCTGGCGTGCTGCGATTCATGGGGTCGCAAGAGTCGGACACGACTGAGCGACTGAACTGAACTGAACGGATGCATTGTGCGTATATACGGTGGCTCAGATGGTAAAGTGTCTGCCTGCAATGCGGGAGACCCAGGAGACCAGCGAGTTAACCAGCCCAAGGTCACAGGGCTAGTTAACCGTGCAGCCTGGAATCGTCATATTTGTCTGACCCTGGAGCCAGTGAGGGTCCCTGGCCATTACACTCGGAGATGACAGCAAAGCAGTCCCAGTGACAGTTTCATCTAACTAAGAATAAATCAGTGCCAAAAAATGAAAACTAAGGAAAACAAATACATCAAGTTTTTCTTTGTTGTTTACAAATGGTCTATTTACCAGTTGGGCTTCCTGGGTGGCTCAGTGGTGAGGAATCCGCTGGCCAGTGTAGGAGATGCTGAGACACAGGTTTGATCTCTGGGTCAGGAAGATCCCCTGGAGAAGGAAATGGGACCCCACTCCAGTACTCTTGCCTGGAAAATCTCATGTACAGAGGAGCTTGGTAGGCTACAGTCCATGGGGTCGCAAAGAGTTGGACACGGCTGAGCGACTTCACTTTCTTTTCATATATATATATATATATATATGAAATGCAACACAATACAGACATGAAAAAGAAGCAAGTAGATACCTGTGTTTTCATGTGAAAAAATTACCAGATGTAATTTTAAGTGAAAAGCAAGGTTAAAAAATACGCATGGTAAACTGCCTTGTATTTTAGCAAAAATGAAAACACACAAACAGAAAACAGAATACAAATCTATGTTACTTAAGCCCGGAAAAGAAAAGCGATTTGATGAGAGCTCTTAACTAGTGAGGTTTCTTTGGAGAGATTTACTCCAATAACTGATGAGGCTGCAGCAGCTTCGAAGACCAGCGTCACTGACAGGACCACAAAGGGGACAGACAGGGAGAGACACCGCTGGGGTCACTTCCGAGGAGGGACATCGGGCAGCAGGGTCACGGAGATCCAGGACCACACGGGCAGTGTACCCCACGTCCAAGGACAGGGGAGCCATTGACCACATGGACCCCAGTCGACATGAGAGGAGGCGGAGATGTGAATTTCTCATGTCAGATCTGGGAGTGAAAGAGGCCAGCAGCACAAGGGAAACTCAAACCCACACCAGCTGCTTGGGAATAAGGTGTATTTTCATCTGAAAAAAAAAAAAAAGAGTCTTAGAACCCCAAGCACGGCCTCCACAGGTGGCCCAGAGGAGGGTCAGAGTCTCCCTTGAACCCTTGAGAGGTGAACTGAAACAAGGGGTGGAGAAGAGCCCAAGCTAGCTCCTGCCTCCTGGTGGGGCCCAGGCTTCTTTACAGGGGCCCCCACTTCTTTGTGGGGACGGGCTGTGGCAAGTTTCCAACTTCCAGGGGACGTGAGAGGCCCAGTGGGGGCCAGGGAAGGAGGTGTGATTGTGGCTCCTCCTTAACCTACTTTTCTTTTTTTTCTTGCATACTCAGTCATGTCCAATTCTTTGCAACCCCGTGGACTGCTGCTCACTCAGGCTCCTCTGTCCATGGATTCTCCAGGCAAGAATACTGGAGTGGGTTGCCATGCCCTCCTCCAGCGGATCTTCCTGACCCAGGGATCAGACCCTCGTCTCCTGCATTGCAGATGGATTCTTCACCCACTGAGCCACTTAACCTTGAGGGGAGTGGCTAAGGACAGTTTAGGGTCATCTCAGCAGAGGTCGCTGGAACCCTCAGGGGAGCAAGTGACCTCAGGAGAAGGGAGAGGGCCCCCAGCCAGCCACCCTGCCTACATCAGCATCTAGTTTTCCAATTTAAGAAGAGAGATCATTGGTGGTGTCAATGGACACCGAGGCCCTGAGTTCTCACCTCTGTGGAAGCAGCATCCAGGCCAATTCCCGTGGTGGATGCTCCCCAGGGCAGTGTCCCCCAAGTGAAGGCAGAATAAGAGACCAGAGCGTGCACCGCGATTCAACGGATTAGCACAAAAGTTCCTCATGTGGGCTGAAATCTCGGCTCATACAATTACGCTCATCAGATGTGCAGGTTGGGAGCGAACATACAAACCCTGCACCAAGAGGCAGGGGGCTGGAGAGCTGAAAGCCGGACGACAGAGTCTGCCTGCATGGGTTTGAATCCCAGCTATGCCAGACACTCGCCGGTGGCCCTGAGCAGCCACTTCACCTTCCTGCGGCTTCCTTCCCCAATCAGTAAATCGGGGATAAGAGGAGGGCCAACCTCAGAGGACCGGCCTGCAGAATTAGAGTCAATGTCTCTAAAGTGCTCAGCAACAGGCCTGGTAGGAAATAAGAGCTATATAGAGATGCTACTTGGATAAATGAAACATTCACTCCTATTCTTTACAGATGCAAGAAGGACAGGCTGGAGAGGTGAGTGATTTCCCCATGGTTTGTTCAGCTAGCCAGTGACCCTCCCAGTCCTGATCCAGGACTCCAGATTCTTCACCCCCGACCCACGCATCCTGGGAGCCAACCCTCAGAGGGTCCTACAGATTCAGGAAGTCATCCCTCCCCATGCCGTCACAGCCTGACCTGGCACCACGTCTCTTTCTGGTGAGGTCTGACCAGACCACACAGAAGAATCTGCCGAGGTCTCTGGAGCTCCAGCACTTTCTAGCACATCAAACATTGTGTGACTTCCCATCTCATCAAGGAAGGAAGGACAGAAGGGAGGGACAGAGAGAAAGAGACAGAGAAAGACATCATACTCTTCCACCCAACTACATCACAGTTTTGCTGTGACAATAAAAAATTATACTTTATGCAGAAAAGAAGGGTACAGAAATGTCAAGGAGGGAAAAAACTGGGCTCGAGTGCTGCCTTTCCAGCAAGCACTTAGGCACCCTGTTAATTAAACAGGCTTGTGTTGTGTGACTTTGCCACATTTGACTGCATGCTAAATCATTCATATATGCGGACCCAGAAGCCTGAGTTCTTCTGTGAAATGTGATAGAAAAATGTGTGGTCTCTGCCAGGAAGGCTTCAGTCCAGGGAGAGAGCTGGTCGTGTCCTGCTGAGGGCTTTTCCTCCAAAGCTCAGCAGGGATGCTCTTCTGACAGGTGTTCACCATCCTCAAGGGATGCTGCTCATGTTTACGAAACAGAATTGGCTCCTTCTAAGGCTGTAAATAAGCTGTGCCTGAATCACTTTTTTTTTTAATTTGCTTCATTTTTATTGACTGATTTAAATATATTCATTGTAACTTCCAGCTGCTAAGTCTTTTTTAAAATTTTTATTGGACTATAGTTGATTAACAATGTTGTATTCATTTCAGGTGTACTGCAAAGTGATCCAGGTATGTAAATACATCTATCTATTCTTTTTCAAATTCTTTTCCCATTTAGGTTATTACAGAATATTGAGCAGAGTTCCCTGTGCTATACAGTAGGTGCTTGTTAATTATCTATTTTAAATATGTCAATACCAAAGTCTCAATTTATCCCCTTCCCACCACCTTTTTCCCTTTGGTAATGATGTTTGTTTTCTAAGTCTGTGAGCCCACTTCTACTTTGTAAATACATTCATTTGTATTATTTAGCTTAGATTCTTCATCTAAGCGATGTCACGTGGTTTTTGTCTTTCTCTGTGTGACTTGCTTCACTTAGTGTGGTAATCTCTAGGTCTATCTGTGTTGCTGCAGGTGGCATTATTTCACTCTTTTCCATGGCTGAGTAATATTCCATTGTATATATTTACCACATCTCTTTATCCATTCCTCTATCAAGGGACATTTAAGCTGTTTCCATGTCTTGGCTGGGGCTTCTCAGATGGCTCAGTGGCTAAAGAATCTGCCTGCAACGCAGGAGATGCAGAAGGCCCATGTTCAGTCCCTGGGTTGGGAAGATCCCCCTGGAGGAGGGCATGGCAACCGTCTCCCGTATCCTTGCTTGGAGAATACCATGGACAGAGGAGACTGGCAGGCTATAGTCCACAGGGTCCAGAGTCAAACACAACTGAAGTGACTGAGCAAGCATGCATGTTTCAGCTATTGTGAAGAGTGCTGCAGTGAATCTTGGGTGCATGTATCCTTTTAAACCACGGTTTTCTCCTGATATGTGCCCAGGAGTGGGATTACTGGGTCATTGATGGCTCTGTTTTTAGTTTTGAGGGAACCTCCATACTGATCTCCATAGTTCTGCACCAATTTACATTCCCACCAACAGTGTAGGAGGGTTCCCTTTTCTCCACACTCTCCAGCATTTATTGTCTGTAGACTTTTTGATGACGACCATTCTGATTGTGTGAGGTGATGTCTCATTGTAGTTTTGGTCAGCATTTCTCTAATAATTATTGATGCTGACTATCTTCTCACGTGCCTGGTGGCCACCTGTACGCCTTCTTTGGAGAGATGTCTATTTAGGTCTTCTACTCCTTTTTTGATTGGGTTCCTTGCTTTTTTGACACTGAGCTGCATGAGCTGTTTGTGCATTTTGGAGGTTAATCCCTTTTTGGTTGCATCGTTTACAAATATTTTCTCCCATTCTGTGGGCTGTCTTTTGGTTTTGTTTATGATCTCCTTTGCTGTGCAGAAGCTTTTGAGTTTAATTAAGTCCCATTTGTTTATTTTTCTTTTTATTTCCATGTCTGTAGGAGACAGAAAATGATATTGTTGTGATTTATGTCAAAGAGTGTTCTGCCTACATTGTCCTCTGATTTCTCGCTACCTTAGGGCTCTTCTTTGCCTGCGGTGGGTGGTTCCCTTCACAGGCCTGTTGGCACCAAACCCCCAGAAGCTGAACCTACAGGTCCTTGCCCTCCATGGCAGAAGACACGACCCTCAGGATTGTAGACTTGTTCCTTGTACACATCAAGAGTCCTCCCATCACCTCAGGACCTTTGCACATGCAGTGGTGTCTGCCTATCCCTCCAGATAACCACGTGCTGGCTTTCCCACCTTTTTCAGGCACTAAAATATCTCTTTCGCAGAGCAGCCTCCCCACACAACCCAAGTTAAAATCTCAATCCTTTCCCCAACCTAGTTCTCCCAATCCCCTTCACATACTTTAATTTTGTCTGTGGCACAAACACCACCATGGACCTCACATCGTCTGCATTTATATGTTTATTATCTGTCTCTCCCCCAAAGAGGAGGGATTGTGTCTGTGTTTTTCTGAGCCCTGTGTGCTCGTGGCAGCTGCTAGAGTCACTGACACTTGGAAGATACTCTGTCAATGACTAAGACTCTAATAGTAGAAGAGGAATTTTCTCCTGGAAAGTCAAGGAGAGCAGGGGAAAGAACAAAGATCTACAATCAGAAGGTGGAGTCTAGGCTCTACTCATTACCTGGGGGCATCAGTGAAATTCTATAACTTCTCCTCCTTCATCTATAAAGTGATATAAAATCTCACCCCATCCTACATAGGATGGATTGTGATGACCTATAGAGGATGCGTGCATGCTCAGTTGCTCAGTCCTGTCTGACTCTTTGCAACCCCATCGACTGTAGCCTGCCAGGCTCCTGTCCATGGGATTTCCTGGCAAGAATTCTGGAGTGGGGTACCCTTTCCTTCTCCAGGGGATCTTCCTGACCCAGGGATCGAACCAGCATTTCCTGCATCTCCTACACTGGCCAGCGGATTCCTCACCACTGAGCCACCCAGGAAGCCCAACTGGTAAATAGACCATTTGAAAACAATAAAGAAAAACTTGATGTATTTGTTTTTCTTAGTTTTCATTTTTTGGTGCTGATTTATTTTTAGTTAGATGAAACTGTCACTGGGATGGCTTTGCTGTCATCTCTGAGTGCAATGGCCAGGGACCCTCACTGGCTCCAGGGTCAGACAAATATAAGATGATTCCAGGCTGCACGGTTAACTAGCCCTGTGACCTTGGGCTGGTTAACTCGCTTTAAAACGGATCGGAGATAATAATAGCAGCTGATTCATAGGTTTAATGTGAACAATGTGTGCAAAAACGCACGTGAAACTCTTAACAGATGTTTAGGGTTAATATTTTTATTGACTAAAGTGGTTTCTCTTTCTAAGGGAGGTATTTCTCTGTTGGAAACCTATTTTTTTTTTTAATACAAATGGAAAGAGGCCTTCTTGAAAGTGTTTTTCATTTTTGAAACATGATCTCTTGTGTTGGGTGATGGGGTAAATGCTTAAGTTCATGTTACAAGATACTAATATCAAAAGTATAGCTCTTAACTCAATTTTTGTCTTTTAATAAAATTTAAAAAATAAGCTACCATTGCTCTTGACTTTATATATATATATATATATATACATTTACCATCGCCTTGCTTGAACTTGTGGGCACATCAGCTCAGTGTTTTGTAATCTCTCCTGTGGAATATAGTGTTATAGTGTTTATGTTTATAATCTTCCTGAGCCAGGAACTCTCATTTTGCCAACTCTAGACATGACTCAACAGTGAATACTAATCAACATGTTTCTCTTTGAGCTCAGAGACTGGTGAACATCAAGATGTGCTCAACAAGACAGAGGGAGGAAGAAGGGAATTAACCTTAGTTTTATGCCTTTTCTGGGCCAGGGCTGGCAGCTTCTCTTCATTACAGCAACTAATCTCATTCTCACACCAGATCTTTGAAAGAAATGATGCCATCCTTGATAGAGAAGTGAGAAAATAAAGTCATGCTAAAGTTAAGTAAGTGGTCCACAGATAGAACTAGTAAAAGCCAGAACCCAAATCCTGACAAGTGGGAGATTGGCTCATCCATTTGACAAACACCTATTTTGTATCCATCATACACCAGGCAATGTTCTAGACAGTGGGATTAAAGCAACAAAAAAACACAGCATTTGCCTTCATGGAAGCTGTATTCTAGTGCAGAAGTACAGATAAACACACCCGCATACTGTAGACAGAGGTGTAGCTCTAGGTGTCGACATGGACCTAGATAGATACCTGGTTATGGGTACAGGCATATAGCTGTGTGTATGGACATAAATAGGGCTTCCCTGGTGGCTGGCTCTGACAGTAAAAATCCCACCTGCAATGCAGGAGACCAGGGTTCGATCCCTGAGTCGGGAAGATCCCCTAGCAGAAGGGAATGGCTATCCACTCTGGTATTCTTGCCTGGAGAATCCCAGGGACAGAGGAGCCTGGTGGGCTACAGTCCATGGGGTCACAAAGAATCAGACATGAACGACTGAGTGACTAACACTTTCACTTTGGATATAAATATGACCTGGAGAGAGACATGGAGAGAGACAGGCAGTCGTGAGTTAGCGCTCAGGGGAAGAGAATGATGAAACGTGTTTCAGATTCTGTAATGGGGAAGGCCTTTCAGGAGAAATGCCAAAAAAAGAGTTGAAGGAAGACCCCTGAGTGTGACGAACAAGGGTGACTGCTAAGAATCAGGATGGGTGATGCACACAGAGCGGACTGTAGGGGGCGGTAGTGCCAGCAGTGTGGAGGTTACTGCTTGGGTCTCAGGAGGAGAGCAGGTCCCACTGAGTGGAAGTCACACCAGCAGCAAGAAGCGGCCCCTCATTAGTCACATTAAAAGTCACACCAGAATCCCCTAAGGAACTTAAAGGCAGTTCTTTTACAGAAGATTCATTTATCTAAAGGGTTTGTAGACACCAACATAGAATGTAACCCAACACCTGGCTTTCCCAAGTTATCACAACAGTGATAAAATGGTACAAAGACAACAGATCCTGTGTTACAATCCACTCAAAAATTATAAGGCATCTAAGGGCCTCAGGTGAATTGCATTCATTATGCAATTATGGCAGCGTGGCCACTGAAAGTGCAGGCCCTTTTTCCGCTCCAAGCCTGGTGGTCATCCTGTTTTGCAGAGAGGATCTTACCCAGGATCACTGAGCCATCCAGCTGGGAATGACACCTACACCTACTTACAGCCGGAAGTGCTTTCATTTGTTATTTCGTATTTATGCACATAAAAATGGAAGATGATTTATCTCTTCATTGAAAGAATGGACACAATCAGCTTTGTGGTTTTGGGGGCAGGGAGGGGAGGGTAAGATAAAAGTGGGAAAAAGGCACAAACTTCTAGTTATAAGATAAATACAGACGAAGTATGTGATGTACAACATGATAAATATAATTAACACTGCTATATGTTATGGGTGAAAGTTGTTAAAAGGGTAAATCCTAAGAGTTCTCATCACAAAGAAAAAACTCTATTTCTTTAATTTTAGATCTGCGTAAGATGATGGATCCTATGGAAGGAGGAGCCTGGTAGGCTGCAGTCCATGGGGTCGCTAAGAGTCAGATATGACTGAGCAACTTCACTTTTACTTTTCACTTTCATGCATTGGAGAAGGGAATGGCAACCCACTCCAGTGTTCTTGCCTGGAGAATCCCAGGGACGGGGAGCCTGGTGGGCTGCCGTCTATGGGGTTGCTGAAGTGACTTAGCAGCAGCAGCAAGATGATGGATGGTGCCTAAACTCCTTGTGATAATCATTTCCTGTTGTGTGTAAGTCCGGTTATTATCCTGTTCGCCTTAAATGTATACTGTGGTGTGTCCACTGGTGTATGTGTGCTCAGTTATGTCTGACTCTTTGTGACCCCGTGGACTGTAGCCCGCCAGGCTCCTCTGTCCATGGGGCTCTCTAGGCAAGGATACTAAAGTGGGTTGACATTTCCTATTCCAGGGGATCTTCCTGACTCAGGGATTGAATGCACATCTCCCTTGTCTCCTGCATCAGCAAGCTAATTCTTTACCACTGGGCCACCTGGGAAGTGTATCCATTATATCTCAACAAAAATGGAAGGGAGAAAAATAGATGACCACAGTGCTTAAGACTTCCCTGGTGGCTCAGACGGTAAAGCGTCTGTCTACAATGTGGGAGACCCGGGTTCGATCCCTGGGTTGCAAAGATCCCCTGGAGAAGGAAATGGCAATCCAGTCCAGTACTATTGCCTGGAAAATCCCATGGACAGGGGAGCCTGGTAGGCTACAACCCATGGGGTCGCAAAGAGTCAGACACGACTGAGTGACTTTACCTTACCTTACAGTGCTTAAACATGTATCTCCACCTTCCCTAACACTAAGCCTAACTATTTTTTTTCTCCCTATAAAACGTGAGGCCTTAGTTCTCTGACCAGGGATCAAACCCCTGCCCCTTACAGCAAAAGGAAGTCCTAACCACTGGACCATTAGGCAAATCCTTTACCACTCACTTTTGATGAAGTTCCTCTCAGGTAGACACAGACTAGAGCGGCTAGTCAGAGTGTCCAGAGGCAGAGGGAAAACTCCTTATCGGACGTTCTGACTACAGAAAATGTAGAAATAAATCTTCTTTAATGACTTCCAAAAGCACACCCTGGTAATTTACTTTGGCCTTGCTCTGTTCTTGCTTTTTTGTTGTTGCTTTTTTTTTTTAACAACTTCAGACTAGAAGATTTGAGTATTTGGGGGTTTGTTTGCTTTTCAGTTAGAACTCAGAAAATCATCTTTCTTACCTTGAAGATGAGCACAGCATGCATTACAGACCGAGTTTAGCCAGAAGTGAAATTTGAGAGCTTCCTCAAGTGCTTTGTTATGTTCTGTAGAAATGAGACATCCTCAATTATGGCAAAATAAGTACAACCTCTAATGTCATGCATGTTAATAAAAATTTTGGAGAGTTCACAGGAAAGTTTATGGTGTGTTCTTTAAACTAGAGCATTTTGCTGATTGGTCAGTAATTACAAGATCTTGGACCTTGCTGAATTCATCAGCCATGTCCTACATAAGCACTGTCTTTTTTGCATCTAGAGTAATATGGAGAGGGGAGTTGGGATGGGGGGAGGATTAAGAGGAGATAAACAAGGATGCATAAAAGCCCCAGAATGTTTCTTAATGCCAGACCCCAAAAGTCAGAGGGTGGAAAATACATGCATTCATATATGTGTACAAAAGCATATACATAGGTGTGTGTCTAAAATAGCTACAGCATTAGATTAGATATGCTGACCCCATCGACTGCATTCTAAAGAGCAGTAGAAAAAGAACTGGGCAGCATTTCTATTTTTGCATCTGCTATTAGAAAATTCTCCGATCTCAGGCAGGGCAACCCTCTCTCTGGGCTCCATTTTCCACAACCATTAAAGAAAGAGATGGCTTTCTCTGATCACTAAGATCTTCCTTTGAAAATGTTTTTGACCCCAGGGCTGTGTTTAGAACTCATGAAGCAAGAAATCAGCCACTTTTAAAGAATTGCTACTCTGACCTACAAATGTTCCATGGTTTGTCCTCTATTCTCCCTTTGGAGCAGCCATTTAAATAAAAATGAAAGGAACTGCCACTGTTTTTCTAAGCACAGTGTGTAATGAGGGGAGTGGTTATCTGGGCAAAAAGAACAGCTCATTCCTCAATTTTTAAAATTAGCACTTCTCCTCCCTCTAGTGGAAATGTGATGCATTTGCTGTAAACCAAATGGACATCCCTGGAGTTGGTGAAGGACAGGGAAGCCTGGCATGCTGCAGTCCATCGGGTTACAGAGAGTCTGGACATGACTGAGAGACTGAACTGAACTGAACTGAACTGAAAAGTTAAGTGTTCATCAAACAAAATAGAGAAGAAGAGTTAGCATGAATGAGTCCTAATATGGGATCAAACTAAACTCAATTTGTTACAATGTTTTCATACACCAATATCTTAAATATTCTACTTGTTTAAAAACTTCAAGATTAAAAATGAAAACCTGCAAAATAGATTTGGACACACAATCTGCAAATGAAATAAGCAGGTCTAAATTAGATGTTTTGTAGTATTTGATTTTCTGGTAGTCATGTATGGATGTGAGAGTTGGACCATAAAGAAGACTGAGCACCAAAGAATTGATGCCTTTGAACTGTAGTGCTGGAGAAGACTCTTGAGAGTCCTTTGGACAGCAAGGAGATCAAACCAGCCAATCAACACTGAATATTCATTGGAAGGACTGATGCTAAATACTTTGGCCACCTGAGACAAAGAGCTGACTCATGGAAAAGACCTTGATGCTGGGAAAGATTGAAGCTACGAGGAGAAGGGGGCAACAGAGGATGAGATGGCTGGATGGCATCACTGACTCAGTGGACATGAGTTTGCGCAAACTCAGGGAGATGGTGACGGACAGGGGAGCCTGGAGTGCTGCAGTCAGTTCATGGGGTCGCAAAGAGTCAGACACAGCTGAGCGACTGAACAACAGTGATTTAATTTATAACCTCAAAAATGCGAAAATCAGTTCACTTATGAAAATTACTGAGTCAAAGCAGTCACTGAATGGGACAAGCCCTAAGGAAGGAGAGTTACAAGACAGTGTTTGGGCAAGAATTGTCCATTTCAACTCAGTTTAATGCATAGATACTTATTCTATGTATCTTCTATCTTTCTGAAACCTTTCTTGACTCCCCAGGCAAAGTAAACTGTCCCCTGACTTGTAAGCACCTCCTGCAGCCACAGGAAGTATGTCAACAGAGGTTTGTGGGCACATTCAAATTTCTACCTGGACAATGCACTCCTTATGTGCCTCCTTCTCATGGCTGGAGAGTGACATCAAGTGACATAACTGGAAAGACTTCAAAAAGTGAAAGTGAAAGTCGCCCAGTCATTTCTAACTCTTTGCGACCCCATGGACTATATAGTCCATGGAATTCTCCAGGCCAGAATACTGGAGGGTGTAGCCTTTCCCTTCTCCAGGGGATCTTCCCAATCCAGGAATCAAACCCATTGCAGATGAATTCTTTGCCAGCTGAGCCACCAGAGAAGCCCAAGAATACTGGAGTGGGTAGCCTATCCCTTCTCCAGAGGATCTTCCCAACCCAGGAATTGACCCAGGGTCTCCTGCACTGCAGGCAGATTCTTTAGCAACTAAGCTATGAGGGAAGCCCACAACTGAATTCAGTTGCTGAATTCAGCCTGAGTCAGTCTGACCAGAGCCCTGGTTGGTCCTCTTTCTCCAGGGAAGAGTTGTAATAAGGTCTGCACATTAAAGAGTGTACAAAGGGAAGGCCAATCACTCAGGAGTTAGGTTGAGGATCTAAAGCAATAACTCAGAAGACAGAAGCTCCACTCAATGAGACCAAAAGCTGCACACACAGTTGCTAACCTTTCACATCAGTCATGAGCACTGCTGGGCATTACTGGAACCTGAGGGGAGCCTCTTACCTGGAAAGGGCAAATAAAACAAACAAAGCAACTTCAATGTGCATCGACAGATGAACAGATAAAGATGTGGTCTATACAGATAGCGGAACACTACTCAGTCACAGAAAAGACTGAAATAAGGCAATTTACAGCAACACGGATGGTCTTGCGGATGATCATACTAAGTGAAGAAAGACAGAGAAGGAAAAATACCATGTGATATCACTTACGTGTGGAATCTTAAAAAATGACACAAATGAATTTATTTACAAAACAAAAACAGACTCAAAGACATTGAACACCAAGGTAAGGTTACCAAAGCGGGAAAGGGTGGGGAAGGGATAAATTAGGAATTTGGGGTTAATAGATACATACTACTGTATATAAAATAGATAACGAACAAGGATCTACTATAAGCACAGGGAACTATTTTCAATATCTTCTAACAACCGATAATGGATAAGAATCTGAAATATATATATATATGCATAGTAGTAGTTTAGTTGCTAAGTCATGTCTGACTCTGATTCCATGGACAGTAGCAGACCAGGCTCTTCTGTCCAAGGGGATTGTCCAGGCAAGAATACTGGAGTGGGTTTGCCATTCCCTTCTCCAGGGGATCTTTCCAACCCATGGTTTGAACCTGGGTCTCCTGCATTGCAGGCGGATGCTTTACCAACTGAGTTACGAGGGAAGCCATATATATATATATATCAGTTCAGTTCAGTTCACTTCAATCACTCAGTCATGTCTCTTTGCGACCCCATGAACCACAGCACACCAGGCCTCCCTGTCCACCACCAATTACCAGAGTTTACTCAAACTCATGTCCATTAAGTTGGTGATGCCATCTATCCATCTTATCCTCTGTCATCCCCTTTTCCCCCTGCCTTCAATCTTTCCCAGCATCAGGGTCTTTTCAAACGAGTCAGCTCTTCGCATCAGGTGGCCAAAGTACTGGAGTTTCCGCTTTAGCATCAGTCCTTCCAATGAACACCCAGGACTGATCTCCTTTAGGATTGACTGGTTGGATATCCTTGCAGTCCAAGGGACTCTCAAGAGTCTTCTGCAGCACCACAGTTCAAAAGCATCAATTCTCTGGCGCTCAGCTTTCTTTATAGTCCCCACACACATATAAAATATAAATATCTGAGAGATGGGCAATTTCCTGCCCTATCAGTGTCAAAGGTGTCCGAGCCATCAGTGACTGCAGCCCTCCAGTGTAAGCTGGTGAGCCCTAAGGGCACTCAGGAAGGACCCTCAGACTTCAGCCACTCCCCCCGGGGAGCCCCAAGGGAGACAAGATGTGAAAATCGAGGAAGGAATACTGGCCCCTGACAGCTGAGATGCAAATAAAAGAAATGATTGTAGTGAACCCAGACTCTTGCATCTTCCCAGACATAGGAGAGCACTGAATTCTTGGCTGCTCTCAGGCACTCCCATTCAATCGTGACTCTGAAGACACTCTGAGAGTCTATGGGCCCTGGGAAGGGAGCTCCAAGGCCTTGATCCCAGAGCTGGAAGAGGACTGCGGGGCTGGATGGGAGACAAATGCTCCAGAGACCTGAGCGCCAAGGAGACGTACACCGAGGCCAGGTTCCTTAGAAACAGCCACAAAAAACAAATCTCAATCGCCCACATGGGCAGGGCAACCCTCTTCCAACTAGAGAGAGGATGCTGTGACTCTCACCCACCCTGCCCCTGCCCCAGCTTTGCTGAAATGACACTTCTGGCCCCAGGCACCCAGATGCCATCCTGGGGAGAGGCCAGCGTGGGTCTCTGAAGACAGAAATTGGAGCCCCTGAGCTTCTCTCTAAAAGAGCCCACGTTACCTAAAGGGGATGTTAAGAGATCAAATGCTAGGGAGGTTGAATCTCGATAGGACTAAAGACTTTTATGTCTAGTAACCAGTTATGTTGCTGGTGAAAAAGACCAGATTATTTTTAGGTATCATAAAGAAGCAATATTTCCTCCTAGTTGTAGATCTCAGAGGCAGACTGAATGAATTTCATAAAGTTACTATGCTTTTAAAGTGAGAGGGAGGAAAAAAAAAGCTTTCCCAGGGCAGGGGGTGGGGTCGTGGTGGTGGGAAGGCCAATCACCATTTCTCCTCTCCCTGTTCATTCTAAGAAAATAAGTATATGAATAACACTGCATTTGCCGAGGGCTTCCCAGGCCAAAGGTTCGATCCCTGGGTTGGGAAGATCCCCTGGAGAAGGAAATGGCGACCCTACTCCAGTATTCTTGCCTGGAGAATCCCATGAACAGAGGAGCCTGGTGGGCTACAGTCCATGGGGTCACACAGAGTCGGACACAACTGAGTGACTGAGCGTGCATTTACAGAGCCCTGAAGATTAAATAAATTTGCTTGGGGATATATATGTCCATGTGGTGCACAGCTTAGTGTCTGACTCCTGGGTTCAAAATTTAAAGAAAAACAAGTTTGAATGGGAAGCAAACCAAAGACATAAAGACCCTTATCTCCTAGCACCCATGAAGCCATACTGCTCCTCAGCATGGAATTTCCATTCTGAATCAGCCAACCTTGCTTATAATTAAAAGGGTTTTAGCTATACCTTCATTTTTGCTGAAATTTAAATCATGGGCTATCTCTGGGGAAAGAAAAAGTTTTTTTGATATTTACATCTTAGGTGCAAGAAAACTTTTTTAAGATTTTTTTTTTAATGTGGACCATTTTTAGTCTTTATTAAATTTGTTACAATGTTGCCTCTATTTTATATTTTGTTTTTTTGGCTGGAGGTATGTGGGATCTTAGCTTACCAAGCAGGGATCAAACCCACACCTCCTGCATTGGAAGGCAAAGTCTTAACCACTGGATCACCAGAGAAGTCCCTTGCTGCATCCTGCTTAGCATTTCAGTAAAGGATTAACCCTAGTGTACTTAATCAATACCAGGACTTCCGAGGTGGCTCAGAGGTAAAGAATCTGCCTCCCAATGCAGGAGACCTGGGTTCAGTCCCTGGGTTGGGAAGATCCCCTGGAGAAGGAAATGGCAGCCCCCTCCCAGTGTTCTTGCCTGGGAAATCCCATGGACAGAGGAGCCTGGTGGGCTGCAGTCGGACATGACTGAGCGACTAAACAATAATTTAATCAATGCACATTATACCTAAGCACACATTATGCATACAGGCACACAAATGTTTGAGAGCATTCCACCCACAGTAGAACTTCTCTCAAAATTGTAATTGAGCCTCTCAAACTCTGCCACTGTTTTATCAGCTAAGTTTATGTAATATTCTAAATTCTTGGTTGTCATTTCAACAATCTTTACAGCATCTTCACCAGAAGTAGAGTCCATCTCAAAAAACCACTTCCTTTGCTCACCCATTAGAAGCAGCTCTTAATCCATTAAAGTTTTATCATAAGATTACAGTCATTCAGCCACATCTTCAAGCTTCACTTCTGATTATAATTCTCTTTCTGTTTCCACCACACTGCAGTTCCTTCCTCCTCATGAATGTTCTTTTTAAAAAATATTCATTTATTTATTTATTTGGGTGCATCTGGTCTGAGCTGTGGCACTCAGGATCTTCACTGCACCATGCAGGCTCCTTCACTGTGACTCTCAGGAACGACAGAGGATGAGATGGTTGGATGGCATCACCGACTCAGTGGTAAGCAAGCTTTGCGAGATCGTGAAGGACAGGGAAGACTGGCGTGCTGCAGCCCATGGGGTCACAAAGAGTCAGATACAACTTAGCAACTGAACAACTAGGACTCTCTAGTTGAGATGCTAGGGCTCAGTGCTAGCGGCACTCGGGCCTACCTATTGTGGCAGGTAGGGTCTTAGTTTTCTAACCAGGGATCAAACCTGTGTCCCCAAAACTGCAAGGTGGACTCTTAACCACTCAACCACCAGGGAAGTTCCATGACTGTTCTTAATGGCATCTAGAATGGTGAGTCCCAGAAGATTCTCAGTTGACTTTGTCCAGATCCATCAGAGGAATCACCGTCTATGGCAGCTAAAGCTTTATGCAATGCATTCCTTAAATAACGGCTTGAAAGTCTTCTTGATCCACGGGCTACAGTACGGGTGCTGTGTTAGCAGGCGTGTACAGCAGGCGTGTACAATTCATCTCATTGTACATCTCCATCAGGCTCTCAGATAACCAGGTTTATGTGGGTTATCCCTGGTGAGGGAATTAAGATCCTGCATGCCAGCTCATTTGTCAATGAGCAGCATCGATAGACTTGCTCGACATAGGGTTGCCTCCATCTTTCAACTTGTAAGTAACACAGTATCTGTGAAGCACAATAAAGCAGAGGGCAATAAAACAAGTATGCCCATTAAGTAAATACATTCCACTTCCTTGAAGTACATTATGCAGATACGATGAAAAATTTTTATGTGAGTTACTGATCATTTCCTTGGTATATATTCCAAAAAGATACCAGGGTCTAAACATTTAAAAAATGCTTCACAACTGTTGCTAGAGGAGAGAGATATTTCACAGAGAGAAGCGTCAGCAAAAATCGAGGATTCTAGTATAGAAAACAACAAAACAAGCAAGAAATCCAGACACCTGCCTCTATGAAGGGAAGCAAACAGAGAAGGTGGGCACTGAGGTTGCGTGCAGAAGCCGTGTCCCCAGATGGATGCACGCTCCAGGTTGGAGCCCCAGACACACACCCATGGCCAGAGCTTACCCGTTCTCATAAGTGACGGCTGCCCCACTCATTCTGCTTCCCCAGCTGTGTAGGATCACTGTCCTCACTGACCCCCAAATGCCTTACCACCATCCTGAATAGCAAGCGGTGTGCAGGGTTAAAAGGGGAGGGGGGCCACCCTCCCCCTGACATTCCTAATCCCCTTCTGCTCATGGAAAGGACCTGTCACAGAGTGGTCACTTGGCCACTCCAGGGGTAAGAAAGACTTGGAAATTCCTGGCAGTGACATGTCAAACTCAAAGTTCTATCACTGTGGCAGAGATGAAGAATAAATATTTGGGACACTCAAGGTCTATTTCAGGAACAGAAACAAAAGTGGTAACAAAACAAAGCCAAACAGGTGATTCCTTGTTATCGTCTTGCAGGCAGGAGGTGCTATCTCATACTCAGTGATCTTATCCCTTTCAGTATATAAAGACAAGTGGATGAAGAATTATTAGATTAGAAGACTAAATCTCTTTAACATCTGCAATGAGGAAGGGATTGCACTTTCTTGAAATGATGTTTAAAACGAAACAAAAATGCCTTCCTCTTCCTCTGAAAGCATTTTGACCACAAATTCACATCTTTTCACTTCTTTAACCCCAAATCCCCTCCCTTACAAGAGGCATACTGGGGGATCACCTTCAAGAAAACCCACACATTCTGTGACAACAGGGTAGCTTAGAAAACCACAGCAAGTTTATTCATTGGCAAGGTACATACAGAAAGCATTAAATGTTTGTTTTTAGCTGCCAGCATATGCTTTTGAAAATGTTTGAAGTCAATAACACCAACACCCTAATTAGATACCTATCTCCACCCAAGCGTGATTTATCAGCTTTAAAAAATATTTACCTAAAGTTAAATATTTATATACGTACATATGTGCATGCTCAGTGACTTTAGTCCTGCCCAACTCTTCCTGACCCCATGGACTAGAGCCCGCCAGGCTCCTCGGTCCACAGGTTTCTCCAGGCAAGAAGACTGGAGTGGGTTGTCATTTTCTCCTCCAGGGGATCTTTCTGACCCAGGGACTGAACTCACATCTTCTGTGGCTCCTGCATTGCAGATGGAATCTTTACTGCTGAGCCACACTGAGGAAGTCCATATAGGTACGTATACTATGCATGAATTACCTACAGTTCTTTTGAAAAATAATGATATAGCTAATATAAACTTTATTAAAATTTAAGAGTCCATGTGATAAACCTGATAATGCCTTAAATTTTCCTAAGGAGATGTCTTCTTGAGCCGTTTCCCTACAGTAGTTCACAGATTCAATCTATCTTAGAACTGGAAGGAATTTTAAGTAATCACCTAGTTCACCCAATGCCTTAAGAAAAATAAAGAATTACTGTCACTTTTTAGATCAAGTTACATGATATTAAATGACTCACCCAAGGCCACAAGACTATTACGTTTCTGTTTTCTCAGCTATTTTTTTTTTCTTCTAGTCAAACAAATCTCAATACCAATTGCACATGCACTCATAAGACATTCAAGTGCAAGATAATTCATTGAGAAATCCCATTCCAGGATCCCATATCCTACTGCTTACTCAGTAGAATAAATTGCATCTGTCTAATAAAAACATATAGCAAGCGTTACATTCAGCTTCTTGGCTTCGGTTCTGATTAGTAAACCGCACCCCCTACACGGAGGACAAACAAGACGTAAACTTCAGTATAAATGCATGACTGGATTGGCTCCGTTTAATGCATCAGTCGTTTCAGTCGTGTCCGACTCTTGCAACCCCATGGACTGTAGCCGCCAGGCTCCTCTGTCCATGGGATTCTCCAGGCAAGAATACAGGAGTGGGTTGCCATGCTCTCCTCCAGGGGATCTTCCAGACCCAGGGACAGAACCAGTGTCTTTTAAGTCTCCTGCACTGGCAGGTGGGTTCTTTACCACTAGCACCACCAGGGAAGCCCTTAGAGCATCTAGCTCCATGCCGACCACTCCTTCCATCCAAAGCCATGTTTTCGGAGGAAAGGAGAGGAACGTAAATCAGCAGAACAGAATCCAAGGACTCTCGGTGTGTTTGTATTCAGAGCCTCTTGGGGTGGCCTCCTCTGCGTTTGACTTTGTAGTGCTAACCAAGAGGACCCGTTTAGGGGCCAGAAGCCTCAGACACAAGCCAGACGTTTCTTGCTCAGAGTTCGCCACCCCGAGATGGGTTATGACAGCTGGGACACGCAGACACGTTCTTCAGGACGCAAGCCTGCACACACACACAGGGAGCGCCGGGCGGCAGGGTTCCACGGATCTGGATGACCTTCTCGGTCGCTTCTGCCCATCCTGCGCTTTCTAGAGGAGACACACCTTGGAAGGACTCGGTGGGGGTGCAATGTAAGAACCCGTTCCAAGCAAACGTTCGTTATACTTGGCAGATGGCAGCCACATGGGTCCTTTGGTCAGGAGAACAACAGTTTAGGTAAAACTGAAATGTCCACTCTTCTGACGCACAACACGCTTTACGCAACTGAAATCTGGGAAAACTGCACAACCAGTCGTGGGCTTAGATGGATCAAACAGCATCAGGTTGGTAAAATGTGTCGTCTGGCCTGGAGTAACTACAATTAATTGCAATTATTTTGGATTACACTTAACACCATCTGGAGGACCTTTTCTCGTGACGGGCTGGCATCCACCACGTGGCAGCCGGGGTTCTCCATCCGCTGGTAGCACACTTCTACCCTGGAGACAGGCAGAATGAAAGAGTCAGCCCATGTGTTAACACAGCCCTTCGTGCAAATGTTGTTTTCCTACAGTAATACAAACAGCTTGAAGCCAGGTCCCCATCTGGTTGAGCTCACTTCCCCCACCCCGGGCAACTTGCTGTGCACAGGAAACATTTAACACATCTAGTTTAATAAATGAAAAATTAATAATATTTTATAGCTAGCCTTTATTGAACGCCTAGTACTGCCAAGCCTTAGCATTCTGCATATTCTCCTCATTTTATACTCAAGAGTAACTTTTAGGAGTGGAACCATTGTCATTTATCCCCATTTGGCAAAGAAAGGGGCAGACGCTCAGAGAGTTTGTTTCCCAGTGGCAATTTTCTCGAGTCTGCACCCTGAAGGATTCTGCACAAGCCAGAGGTCCTTGGCATGAGCACTGTTTTCACTTAGGACTCTTCTGCAATTGCACAGAATTCCACCTCCTCTTCTGGTGTTAACCAGCCTTTGCATGTGCGGAATGCCCAGGGACGATCATGTGACCAAAACTTTAGAGCTTTGGGGTTAAAATGAGCACCCAGACTCAGTCATAAAAAGGAACGAAACAATGCCATCTGCAGTGACATGGACGGATGGACCGAGAGACTGTCACACTGAGCGAAGCAAGTCAGACAGGGAAAGACAAATATCATATAGCACTTATTTGTTGGATCTAAAAAGAAAGAAAAAAAAAACAGTTCAGAGGAACCTATTTACAAAACAGAAAGAGTCAGAGACGTGGAAAACAAACGTATGGTTAAGTAAGGGAGTAACTGTTAGTCGCTCAGCTGTGTCTGACTCTTTGCGACCCCACAGACTGCAGCCTGCCTGCCAGTCTCCTCCATCCTGGGGATTCTCCAGGCAAGAATACTGGAGTGGGTTGCCATGCCTTCCTCCAGGGGATCTTCACAACCCAGGGACTGAACCCATGTCTCTTATGCCTCCCATGCTAGACAAATCACTTAACCTTTTGAGCATCAGTTTTGGAAGCTGTAAAACATGGCTAATATTGTCCTTGCAAGGGTTACAGAGCATCAGAAGTAAACGCCTGACACACAGGGAGTCCCTAGCAGGTAAGACTCACAGTGTGGTCATCAGACAGTGCTCATGTGCGTCCTGTTACGACAGCCCAGAAAGGCGTGTTGTCTCACTCAGATTCACCCTGCCGCTGACACAGCCAGGACTAGGAGGAAGGTACCCCCTGGCTACAGAACGACCTCACTGGAGCCCCAGGGAATCGACCCAGGAGAAGGGGTGACTAACTAGGAGGATACTGCCTCGCGGGTTTGGAAAATGGGACCCGTGTCATCTCCTCCATGCTCCTGGAGTCAGCGCTGTTTCTGGGTCATCACCACAGCCAGAGACCCCTGCCCTTCACATAACTTCACGACACCTACTTTTGACGAAATATGCTATTCGTCTCCAGCTCAGCCTCCTCTCTGGTCTTCTCCATGCCTCGGCCCTCAATCCTCTGCATCCTCTCCTCGGGGCTTACGGTGAGCAGCAGGACCAGGTCGGGTTTGAGCAGGTCCCTGGGCCACTGGTATATAGGGTGATGGATGGGGGGCAGGTGCTGGAGGCCCCCACTCACCTCGGTGGCTATGGCATAGGTGGCCGTGCTGTGCCAGTACCTGAGAAGGAAAGAGGTAGTGAGTTCTCCATCTGCAGAGGAAATCAAGGCAGTACCTAAAAATCAGCCACTGAGGATGACAAAACCAGGGATGGCTCTGCTGAACCTATCCTAGTACTGTACACATTAAAGAGATAAAACAAAATCTTATTTTTTAACAAATTTTATAACATATAAAAATTAGTTAGAATCAGTAACCACAATAAGAATCTGGTGCACACTTCTCAGAGCTCCATTTTCTCAGTTGAAATTGTATGTGTAGAAAGACTACTCTATTGCTTTGGCCCTGCAGGACGCTTTCTTTTTTGAAGGCATAATGGCAGAGGATGTAGATTTATTTGGTTCAGTTCAGTTCAGTCGCTCAGTCATGTCTGACTATTTGCAACCCCATGGACTACAGCATGCCAGGCTTCCCTGTCCATCACCAACTCCCAGAGCTTGCTCAAACTCAAGTCCATTGAGTTGGTGATGCCATCCAACCATCTCATCTTCTGTTGTCCCCTTCTCCTCCTGCCTTCAATCTTTCCCAGCATCAGGGTCTTTTCAAGTGAGTCAGTTCTTCCCATCAGGTGGCCAAAGTATTGGAGCTTTAGCTTCAGCATCAGTCCTCTCAATGAATATTCAGGATTGATTTCCTTTAGGATGGACTGGTTGGATCTCCTTGCAGTCCAAGGGACTCTCAAGAGTCTTCTCCAACACCATAGTTCAAAAGCATCAATTCTTCAGGGCTCAGCTCTCTTTACAGTCCAACTCTCACATCCATACATGACTATTGGAAAAACCATAGCTTTGACTAGATGGACCTCTGTCAGTAAGGTAATGTCTCTGCTTTTTAATATGCTGTCTAGGATGGTCGTAACTTTTCTTCGAAGGAGCAAGCGTCTTTTAATGTCATGGCTGCAGTCACCATCTGCAGTGATTTGGGAGCCCAAGAAAATAAGGTCTGTCACTGTTTCTATTATTTCAGTAGATTTATTTGGTAGTCTGTTGGTATTTAATATTGTGTGCTGGTCCAATAAAAATACACAGGCCCATTCGGTTCCTAAGGTGTTTTAAAACAGAACTTGTTGAGAAGACACGGAAGCAACTTAAGTGTCCATAAACAGAGAAATGTATAAAGAAGATGGAGGTTCATATACATGATGGAATACTACTCAGCCACGAAAAAGAATGAAATAATGTCATTTGTAGCAACATGGATAACCTAGAGATTATCATACTAAGTGACATAAGTCACAGCTAGACAGATGCGTACGATGTCACTTATTATGTAGCATCTAAAATATGACACAAATGAATCAAAGATACTGAAACAAACACAGAGAACAGACTAGTGTTTGCCAAGGGGGAGGGGAGTTGAGGGATGAATGGAGTGGGAGGTTGAGGTTAACAGATGTAAGCTATTATATATAGAATGGATAAACAACAAGGTTCTGCTATTATATAGCACAGGGAACTATATTCAATACCCTGCGATAAACCATACGGAAAAGGGAATCTCACTCAGAGGAGACCCTGAACAGAATTCACTGTTCCTCCCTCCAGGCTCTCAACCCTTTTCTACTCGACTCTGTTGAAGGATTCACTGTAAGTCAGACCTAGCCGTTTACAAGCTCTTTTTTGTCTCCTCCATTACAGAATTCATTTTTTAGTCATCTCTCCATCCTAAAGCCTGAAACGAGTGTCTGGCACATAATAAGTATGCAATGAATAATGGTTTATTGGATGTGTGAAAGACCGCATTAGGATTAAACCAATCAATGCTAAAGAAAACCATCCCTGAATATTCATTGGAAGGGCTGATGCTGATGCTGAAGCTCCAGTACTTTGGCCACCTGATCTGAAGAGCTGACTCACTGGAAGAAGATCTTGATGCTAATAAAGACTGAAGGCAGGAGGAGAAGGGGTCGGCAGAGGATGAGATTGGTTAGATAGCATCATCAACTCAATGGACATGAATTTGAGCAAACTCTGGGAGACAGTGAAAGTATTAAATCACTCAGTCATGTCCAACTCTTTGAGAACCCATGAACTGTAGCCTACCAGTCTCCTCTGTCCATGGAATTCTCCAGGCAAGAATACTGGAATAGGTAGCCATGCCCTCCTCCAGGGGATCTTCCCAACCCAGGGACTGAACCCAGGTCTCCTGCATTGCAGGCAGATCCTTTACGGTCTAAGACACCAGGGAAGCCACCGGGAGATAGTGTAGGACAGGGAAGTCCGGCATGCTGCAGTCCATGGGGTCGCAAAGAGTCAAACACAACTTAAAGGCTGAAAATCAACAATTAGAATCATTTTATTAATTGGCATCCTTTATTACACTCTTGCCCTGTTTTTGTCACATTCCAGTTTTAAGATGCAAAACTCCAAATCCAGTATCAAAGGACTACAAAAACATTTAAACCTTCACAAATATTTATGAAACAGTTAATACACATCCCACTGTACAGAGGCCCCCCACGGCCCCGTCCTTATCTGGGCTGTCCACTCACTGTATGCGATGTTTTAAAATCCCAGATTGTTAATCACTTTAGATCTGAACTACATTTCACAGTGCAAAGGACATGCTTGTCCTTTATCTACAAAATCATCCACAGTGCTATCAAAGCTGTGTGTTGGTTTACTCTCTGCCACCTACTCAGTTTGTGGATGTAGGTGAGTCTTAAATTCCTTGTCTGGAAAATGAAAGTCATGAAAGCTTTGTTTTTTTTTTTTCCCCATAGTTTTTACAAAAATAGTCAAGTGCTTATAAAAAGTGTATCATACTGTCGTTATAACAAACTATTTAATTCTTACTGGGCACCAATTAAAACAAAAGCTGCATCATTTCAACTCATGATAATACCAAGAGTACTGAAAGGATACATGTAAAAAAAATTAATTTGGGAGTTGATGAATTCTAATGTCATTCATCCTGCAGAGTCCCTTTCCACCTCCAAAAAGCATGGCCACTGTAGCTGCTGCAGGCTTGAATTTTGCCTGGGGCCACTCGCGTGTATCATTGTTGTTGTTGTTGTTTAGTTGCTAAGTCACATCTGACTCATTGCGACCCCACTGACTGTAGCTCACCAGGTTCCTCTGTCCATGGGATTTCCCAGGCAAGAATACTGGAGTGAGTTGCCATTTCCTCCTCCAGGGGATCTCAACCCAGGAATAGGACCCGGGTATCTTCTGTCTCCTCCATTGGCAGGAGGATTCTTTACCTCTGAGACACCAGTGAAGCCCTGTGTATCACTTACCAGACTCCTAATCACTTACAAACTTGTCTTCTCACTTTTTCTATCGGATACATCTCGTCTCCCCAGCTGAAGAAATCCACGCAGGTCAAGGTTTTCTCCTTCTTGGCAACAGAACTACAATTTGCACTGTATTTTGCACGTTCTTCCTGTTCGCCAGATTAAATACTCAGCTCTGAATATAGAAGCTGATACTATCTAAATGTAAAAAGCCTTCTTTATTCTAGCAAAACCATCAGCAAGAATAGATTTTTAAAGGTAATAAGGGTGATTAAGTTGCCAACCTTAACCACAGTCACCATCAAAAATTACTCTGTCTCCCTTATTTTTTCAGCTAGATGATGGTGTTGTCTAAAATGGATTTCGTTAAAATCTTTAAACATGAACAAAACCCACTCAGACAACAAATAACTGCTCTTTTCTTCTCATCTGACAAGGTGATCTAGTATTATCTCTTTAAAGACCCAAATTGCAGACAATTCACAGACACAAAGAAGAAAAATCAGGGGAGAATGGGGGCCCTGTTTTGCAAAGCCAGAGTCCTCTCACTGACAACACTGCAGCTCATTTTAAATAATCACAGCCTCTGGCCATCAATTTCAGACTCTTTATTATTTAGTTTTCTCCATTTCTGCCATCAGGGAAACCACATTAGTTCATATCAAATGCAATTTGCTAACGTCTTATACATTGCTTATATAATAATGCTTTATATTTTAATAGCAATTTGTTGTCTGCAATGCATGTCCGCCTACATCAACTCATTGGGTATTCATCACGAGTCTTTTTTTTTTTTTTCATTTTTATTTTATTTTGGAATAGAGTTAGTTAACTATGCTATGTTAGTTTCAGGAGTACAGCAAGGTGATTCAGTTACATGTATCTATTCTTTTTCAGATTCTGGTCAGTAGGGGACAGATAAGGAATTAGGGTGTCATGAATAAGCGTCTGCCTCCATGCAGGAGCCAGTGCTGCTGATTTGGGGACCTCTCAGGAAATAATACACCTCGTGGAGTCACACTTCATTAGGAAAAGCCTAGTCTTTCTCCACAAGATAAAGGGGACTGTATCACAAAAAAGATAACAGTATGGTAAATCCGGACCCTTTAACAATAGGCTGAAAACATCCCACAGGTGACGGAATCCCACAATAGAAAGCAAAATCGTACCCTTCCTCTAGGATCCTTTGTGACTTGCCAACTCTAAAATAACTATCTTGCCATCCTTACAGTCAAAAGTACCCACCGGTACTAGAGCTGAGATGATAGTGAAGGCCTTCTAACTAATTTCTACTGTTTTCATCTCTCCCCCTCAATCACCACCTCACACTTCATTCTCAATGTACAGAGTGATCTCTTTATGAAATATCAGATATGCAGGTATCTGTCTCTTTTGCACAGAGAAAGACAGGTGAAGAGGTAGCAGTTCTATTTCTGGGTGTGGCAATTAGCTTTTACCCAATTCCTTCCACCTTTCTTCCCCTAATTTTTGTCCACACATCCATTCTCTACATCTGCAGGCTCTGCAAACTGGGCCATCTGTACCATTTTTCTAGATGCATTAATATACAATATTTGCTTTTCTCTGTCTGACTTACTTCACTCTTTAGGTCCATCCACGTCTCTACAAATGACCCAATTCCGTTCCTTTTTATGGCTAAGTAATACTCTATTGTATATATGTGCTCATTTTCTTTATCTTTATGGCATCACTGACTCAACAGACATGAGTTTGAGCAAGTTCCAGGAGTTGGTGATGGACAGGGAAGCCTGGCATGCTGCAATCCATGGGGTCGCAGAGTTGGACATGGCTATGCAACTGAACTGGACTGAACTTTATTCATTCCTGTGTTGATGGACATTTGAGTCATTTCCATGTTCTGGCTATAGCTTTTAAATGACTAACGTCCCAACCAAGAAGAGTGGAAAAGCTGGACTAGTTATAGTGGAAGACCAGCAATGCTAAATGTTGACCAGGATGTGGATCGAAGGGAATTCTGAGACACCACTGTGGAGGGAGGGTGGGGAGGGTGCTGTGAAGTTTCAACCACTCCAGCACTTTTTTGTGGCATCTCCTCCAGGTGAGCACACGTGAGCCCCCTGCAGCCTTGCAATCCCACTCCTGGGATTCTAGGCAATAGAGACATACACGGGAAACTGAGGGCCAGCATCAGCTAGGTCCCTTCAACTATAACTTGCTTAATAAATAATAAGCTGTAACCTGCCTTGACTCATCACGCCTGATTTAACTATTTTCACAAACCCCTGCATGTTCTACAAGCATCACACAGCCTAAACAGTAAGTAGCAAGATCCTTCTCCACCCCTATCGATAGTATCTTGGTCCTAGGAGTCTTAAGATGTTTGCCCAAGTTGGAGTTCTTTCAGGAACTTGGAGTCAGTGGTGTGCGTTTCAAGCTCCAGGCTTAGGACTGGTTGGGATCACTGACCCTCCCAAGGCAGTGACTGGTCAGCTACCTTTTGGTGTCAGAGGGCCAAAAAGGTCAACTATGTAGCCATTCTCCAGACATGCTTGGCTGCACCTGCACTGTATGATCACCTTACCTTTCTCCTACTTGCTATCACCTTTTCCCAAGCTCCCCACAGCTCAAGACCACAAGGCTTCCCTGGTAGCTCAGCTAGTAAAGAATCTGCCTGCAATGCGGGAGACCTGGGTTCGATCCCTGGGTTGGGAAGATCCCCTAGAGAAGGGAAAGGCTACCCACTCCAGTATTCTGGCCTGGAGAATTCCAGGACTATATACTCCATGGGGTCACAAAGAGTTGGACACAACTGAGTGACTTTCACATCACTTCACTCACCACACCTCAGACTACCATGCGTCTTTATCCCATAAATATCCGAGCCCCTCACTTTGGAGAAGGTGGACCTGAGATTTACTCCCATCTCCTAGCTTGGTGACCTTGTGAATACAGCCTTTCTTTGCTGCAAACAGAGGCTCAGGGTTTGGCTTGGGGAGCTCTGGACAAACCAACCAGGATTAGTAACACACGTGGGCAAACAAAGCTGTATGAAAGAATGGTTGTAGCAACAGCGACAAAGCTCACAGGTCGCATGAAGTCAGATGCAAATGGCACTCAAAGTCTATCTGCCCGTGTAGACTGTTCAAGAACAAGCAAAACAAATAAGATCCAGGAATGGATAATCAAGGCTGTGGTTCCCACCAGGGGAAGATGGGTCATGACTGAAAGGGAAGGACTTACAGGATTGAGTAAGGTTCTAAGTCACGATGTGGGTGCAGGTTGTCCTTGAATGTGTTCACTTTTTGAAATTCCTTGAGACTTCCATTTATAATTACTCCTCTTCCCTTAACACTTGTCAGACTTTAATGCAATCACTCATCTTTCCAAAAATAAGAAAAACTGCAGCAAGAACAATAAGATGTACATGAGAGAAAAGCTTAGGGTGAATTCAGCTGCAATCGAAGTCTTGTGGCCCTCCCTGTCAACTGTATCTCTCTCCTTCCCAGAGGACAGCACTCTCCTAAACTGAATGGTCAACACCTTTCCAGCCCTTTTTAAACTTTTAATTGGAGGATAATTGCTTCACCATGTTGTGTTGGTTTCTGCCATACAACAGTGTGAATCAGCCATAAGTATTCATATATCCAGAACTTCCCAGGTGGCAGTAGTGGTAAAGAAACCTCTTGCTAATGTAGGAGACATAAGAGATGCAGGTCCAATCCCTGGGTCAGGAAGATCACACTGGAGGAGGGCATGGCAACTCACTCCAGTGTTCTTGCCTGAAGAATCCCATGGACAGAGGAGCCTAGTGGGCTACAGTCCACAAGGTTGCCAAGAGTCAGACACGACTGAAGCAACTTAGCATGCATGCATACATATGTCCCCTCCCTCTTGAACTTTCCTCCTACCCTCTACCCTCCAGCCCTTTTTATGGTATTTTTTTCTATTATTTTGCATGTAGTCTACTGAACATCTTTCTGTAACTTGATTTCTTTCATTTGAAATGATGGTTTTGTAACTTAGGCACACTGACACAGCGTACTCATGCACACAGCTATAGGATGCTCCATTCTATAAACACACCGGTATTTATTTACTTTCTTCTGCTGAGGCCTATTGGTTTTTCAAGGTTTTCAGTATTATGAACAAAACTGAAATAGACTCTCTTGGTGTTTCTGCAGGAGATACAAGAATCTGCTCAAATCTTCCACTTTGCTTCTCAAATTGCTCCCCAAGTCACCAGGCAGGTCCTCACTCTCATCAGCACCACAAGGGTTTCTACTGATCATAACATCTCCAGCTCAGACCTTTTCAATCAGGGCTTACTACCCTGATGAGAGGAAATTGGGACCTTATCGTCGTTTTAATTTTCATTTCACCGATTCCTGGTGCCTTGAATCCTAGCATGACTTGCTTGTCGTAGCTGTTGTCTATTTTTGTGTCACTTTAAAGCCATTTTTTTTTAATTTGTGGAAATTTAAAATATAACTCACCTTATGTCACTCTATTATCTGAAACCTTCCCAAGGCTCCCCTCTGTACTCAGAATAAAATCTGCACTCTTTATCACAGATACAGACACTGCTGATCTGTCTCTGTCTTTTTATCCATCCAGATAGCAGACACTGGTCCAGAAGTTTTCCTGGCCTATTTCCAGCCCTGGAACATGTTCCCTTCTTCCAGTCTCTACACTTTGCTCTTGCATCTCCCTCCAGCAAAGCTTTCACTCCACAACTTTCCATGTCTGTCCTTCTAGGGTCATTCACAGCTCAGGTCAATGGCACCTCCTCGCACAGGCCATACTAAACCACATCTATTGGGGGGTCAGCCATCCCCCACCACACGACCTTGCACTCTCCTTCTCACGGTCCTGACCATTCTCTGATTATCATCTTGCGCATCCACATGCTCGACTACCATCCTCTCCTTCAGCACGTTTGCTCCACGAAAGCCAGGCATTTTCTAGCTCATTCCCCTCCGAGTCCCCTAAATCAAGAAGTCTTGGGCAAACAGTAAATGCCCAATATATGTTTGGTGAACAAACCAATAAACAAATGAGTCACTGAAAGCTTGATTTGTGAAGTAGGGACTTTTGTTAATATTCCCAACATGGTATTTCTAGCTTTCTCACTTTGGCAAGCTACTTAACTTTTCTAAGACCTGTGTTTCTCATTAGCAATTTCAGGATCCAAGTAGTAGTAATTGTTCCAGAGGTTAGGATAGTCTGTGGAATGTTCTTGGCAAAATGCCAGCCAATGGTATAGGCTAATAAATCATAGACATTATTCCTATTATTATCATAATACAGTTTGGCTTAAACACAATTGTATAATTGCATATACAGATGTACACTACATGGACACACACACACAGTCATACATTAGGAAGAAAATGCCAAATTCACGGCAACATTACGCCTACCTGTCGACAATCACAGGCGATTTGGTAGATTCTTTAGCTATTTCAGAAGCCACGATATAATTGCCCAAAGAGTAAAAAGCTCTTCTAATGATAGTTGGTTCATCATCAAAGATTTTCCTCCACTGGCTGATGCAAGAGGGTGGTGACTTCAAGAGAACACCCTTGAGTGAATCTGAAACTGACTGGGTCACGGTGGTTTTACCTGCAGGTCACACACAAAATACAGCAGATCTTAACCAAGGCCACGGTATCTCTCCCCAAAGTTCACAGTAACTCAGAAAGAGCAAAGACAATTTTTCTGCCTATAAAACTTATGAGTTGAATAAATAATATGATTCTTTATTTTTATTTTTTATTTATTTTTTTTTAATTAATTTATTTTTTATTTTACTTTACAATTCTGTATTGGTTTTGCCATACATTGACATGAATCCACCACGGGTGTACATGCGTTTCCAAACCTGAACCCCCCTCCCACCCCCCTCCCCACAACATCTCTCTGGGTCATCCCCGCGTACCAGCCCCAAGCGTGCCATATCCTGCATTGGACATAGACTGGCAATTCTATTCTTAGATGATATTATACATGTTTCAATACCATTCTCCCAAGTCATCTCACCCTCTCCCTCTCCCACTGAGTCCAAAAGTCCTTTATACACATCTGTGTCTTTTTTGCTGTCCTGCATACAGGGTCATCATTGCCATCTTTCTAAATTCCATATATATGTGTTAGTATACTGTATTGGTGTTTTTCTTTCTGGCTTACTTCACTCTGTATAATTGGCTCCAGTTTCATCCATCTCATCAGAACTGATTCAAATGTATTTTTTTAACGGCTGAGTAATACTCCATTGTGTATATGTACCACAGCTTTCTTATCCATTCTTCTGCTGATGGACATCTAGGTTGTTTCCATGTCCTGGCTATTATAAACAATGCTGCGATGAACACTGGGGTACATGTGTCTCTTTCAGAAACTATAAAACTCCTAGAGGAGAACACAGGCAAAACACTCTCCGACATAAACCACAGCAGGATCCTCTATGATCCACCTCCCAGAATTCTGGAAATAAAAGCAAAAATAAACCAATGGGACCTAATTAAAATTAAAAGCTTCTGCACAACAAAGGAAAATATAAGCAAAGTGAAAAGACAGCCTTCCGAATGGGAGAAAATAATAGCAAATGAAGCAACTGACAAACAACTAATCTCAAAAATATACAAGCAACTCCTGCAGCTCAATTCCAGAAAAATAAACGACCCAATCAAAAAATGGGCCAAAGAACTAAATAGACATTTCTCCAAAGAAGACATACGGATGGCTAACAAACACATGAAAAGATGCTCAACATCACTCATTATTAGAGAAATGCAAATCAAAACCACAATGAGGTACCACTTCACACCAGTCAGAATGTCTGCAATCCAAAAGTCTGCAAGCAATAAATGCTGGAGAGGGTGTGGAGAGAAGGGAACCCTCCTACACTGTTGGTGGGAATGCAAACTAGTACAGCCACTATGGAGAACAGTGTGGAGATTCCTTAAAAAATTGCAAATAGAACTACCTTATGACCCAGCAATCCCACTACTGGGCATACACACGGAGGAAACCAGAATTGAAAGATTCTTTATTTTTAAAAAAGTTCCTGACCATTAGGAACTTGGGATTCCTCTATTGGTGTTATTAATAGTATCTGTCCAACCTCTGTCTTAAGTCACTTCAGTCGTGTCTGGCTCTAGAGACCCCAAAGACAGTAGCCCACCAGGCTCCTCTGTCCATGGCATTCTCCAGGCGAGAATACTGGGGTGGGTTCGATTCAGGGGATCTTACTGCCCCACGGATTGAACCCATATCTCTCATGTCTCCTGCACTGGCAGGTTGGTCCTTAACCACCAGCACCACCTGGGAAGTGCTATTAATAGAATATATGTTGTGTTCACTTGCTCAGTCCTATCCGACTCTTTTCGACCCCATGGACTAGCCCGCCAGGCTCCTCTGACCATGGGGATTCTCCAGGCCAGAATACTGGAGTGGGTAGCCTTTCTCTCCTCCAGGGCATCTTCCCGACCCAGGGATGGAACCCAGATCTCCCGCACTGCAGGCAAATTCTTTAGTCTGAGCCAAAACAAAATGGTCACCTCGTTGGTTTACAAACTAACAATAAACTCTGGCATCAACTCCCAGGCCCTTATTCCCCTCCTCAGTCAGCTGACACAGAAGGAGACAGCCTCCCATGGAGCCTCATGACACTGTGGCTGTCCTGGGCCTGCCCTGCCCTGCCCTTGGGCCACCCTCCTCCTGCTGCTGCGTTTGGGGCCAAGTGTGGGCACATCTCTTGCATTCTGACACCTTGTGGCAGCTTTGAAGGCTTCTGCCCTCCACTCCCTAGTTTTCCCAAACTTTGCTCCCACGGTTCCTGGCTGCACCAGGCCGCTTCAAGTCTCCAACTGCCTGCACGCTGCCATTTCTCCTGTCTGAAGGATCTCTCCCACCTTCCTCCCCCGACCAGCACCTGTCCCACTGAAAACCCAATCCAGGGATCCACGCCTCCAAGCTCTGCCAGTCCATGACCCACCCCTCCTCTCACACTAAGGGGGCTGCATTCCCTCGTGTTCATGGGGGAACCCGAGGCTCAGCTCCCCTGGAAGTTATCCATTTTTCATCCCAAGCCAGCTTCACTTCGTCCCTGGCACACAGGAGGTTTATGAGTTGAACCCTCAATAAGTTTCGCTTGCCAAGACCCGTCTATTTCTGCAATTGATGTTAATCTCACTGCCTAGAACCAGCAGGTGACATTTTCTTACCTGTGGCATCCAAGCCCTCAATGACAATGACGGGGAACCTTCCCTTCTGGACCTGCTCTGGGCACTGGTCCACCAGATCGAGCACATCTCGGGCTTCAGGAATGAAGGATGTGCACTGGAAAGCAACATCCACACATCAGCAGCGGAGCCACAGGGCCAGGGCAGAAGCTATGTCTAACTGCTAAGACGACTGCATGGGGCTGATAAGGCAGAGTTGTGTTTGGCACCAGACCGAAGTGCAAAGCATTTTGAACCTCAGAAAGGTTCTGAACTGTTCCTGACCTCGCTGTGCACTCACAGAATCTCTACAGAGCCCAAATGTATTCTTTTCTTATGTGCTTTCTCTGAGCAAGGCAATATTCTAAGTGCCCTTGGGAGTATCAACTTGGCCCCTCTTCAAGATAACTCTACCAGAGTGTTGTTATTAACCCCATTTACGAATTAGGGAAACCAAGGCAAAGAAACGCTTAAGAAATTTACTGAAAGTGACACAGGCCTGCTAAGTTGCTTCAGTCATGTCAGACTCTGCGACCCTGTGGACTATAGCCGGTCAGGCTCCTCTGTCCATGGGATTCTCCAGGCAAGAATACTGGAGTGGGTTGCCAAGCCCTCCTCCAGGGAATCTTCCCGGCCCAGGGATACAATCCAAGTCTCTCAAGTCTCCTGCATTGGCAGGTGAGTTCTTTGCCAGCAGCACCACCTGAGAAGCTCAATAAATACCAATATCTGGATCCAAACCCAGGTTTTGCAATTGTAAGCGCTCAGAAATAAGCCCAAGTTTGTAAAATGTATCTAAGATACAAGAGTCCAGCCTCAGGACCTACAGGCTGCTGTCAGAATGTCAGCCATCCCGCACCAAGCACCTCTTTGTGTCACCTGATTCTTGTCTTAACACTGCGAGGCAGGTGAGTTACACACGAAATAAGTAGCTGCCAGTATGCGGGCAGGCACCACTTAAGCCTAAGTTTCTCCAACCCCCAAACTCAAGCCCTCTTCTCTACGCTCCGATCTCCCAGAACCGGATAACTGTTTCTGAGATGGCACAGCTCTTGCACACACCCAGCGGCCCCTCCCCTCCCCTCCCGGGGCACCCCACCGCTCCTGCTGGGATATCAGCCTCCCATGTGGGGTTGGGGGTCCTGGCAGGCAAGAATCCGGAAAGAGCCTGGGGTCTAAACAGCGGCTGGCACAGAGGCCGCCTTCACCAATCGATTTGCTAACAGGAGTAAAGAGGCAAAAGACTTCGGGACAGGCCAGCCCCCCGCCCCGGGAGAGCCCACTGCCTCCACGTCCCTGCTCCGGGGGGTTCCTGAGTGCTGGGAAAGGACTTGACTTCTTACCGCCTCCAAGACGGCGCGGGCGGCCTCTCGGTGCGGGAAGACCCCAGACCTGGGCAGGTCGGGCACCACCGGGTGCATCGCGGGCTCCGGCGCGGGCCCCACGCGCTCGCCGCCCAGCTGTCGCCAGCCCTGGCCGTCCCGCCGCTCCCAGGGGCGCTGCCACAGCTGGCAGAGCGGGTCCCGGGAGAACTCGGCCAGGCGCGGGCGCGGGGCCTCGGGGCAGGCGTCCAGCAGCGCCAGCAGCGCTTGCCGGGTGTCAGGGCTGTCGCGGGGGTCGCTGAGCAGGAAGCCGTGCTGCAGGGCCCCGGGGCCGCCGTCCGGGTGGTAGCCCAGCAGCCGGCGCAGCTCGCACCGCTGGAAGGGGCCGCGCCGCAGCTGCTGCCGCAGGTGCTGATGAAGCCGGGCCGCGCGCACCCGGGCCCCCACGCCCCCGGTCCCCGGCACGCTCAGCGAGTAGCTGCGGCCCGGGGGGCCCAGGAGCGCGGCGACGCGGGGGTCGGGGCGCGCGCCCGGGGCCTGCTCGCCCACTGCAAAGTGCGCCAGAGTGCAGCCCGGCAGCTCCAATACGAAGCAGCGCGGCGGCTCCATGGCCCGAGCGCAGGCCCCGCGCCGCCTGCCCGAGAGGCGCGCGAGTAGCCGCCGCGCGCGGGGGTGGCGGCCGAAGGTCATGGGCGCCTCCCAGTGCCGCCCCGCACGCTGGAGAAACGAAACCTGGGAACCGGCGGGCGGCACCCCGAGGGAAGCGAAAACGAAGCAGCGGCGGCGGCGGCGGCGGCGGGAAGTGGGCGGGGCCTGGGTTGGGGCGACCTCCCCGGCTTCGCCTCCGCCTTCGCCCGACCGCGAGGTCGCGCCGCGAGGATGCCGCCTCCAGGAGGGGCCGGAGGGGCAACCGCAGAGGCCGGGGCGCCGGGCCGCCTCCGATGGGGACCCACGATGGGAGGCTGGCCGGTGGCCCCAGGCCCCCGGTTGAATAATTCCTCCTGTGTTGCTTATGCCCGGGTACGGAGCGCGCGTGGATGCGCGCGCGCGTGTGTCTTTTCATCGGGGTCCACCTCGCGCCCCGCGCCCCGCGCCCCGCGCCACCACGCTCACCGGCTCTTCCCCGCCTGGCTGCGGCGCCGACGCCTCGCCGGGGCGCTCCGACCGCCTTCCCCCGCCGCGGCCGCGCCCAGACTCCGGTGCTGGGAGCCGCTGAGCGCTTTCCGTCCGCTTTACACATGCTTTTCCTTGTTTTAGGATTATCTCCCTCCTTTAGTTGCCTCTCAGCCTGAGAAGTGTCCCCAGGTTGGTCCCTCCAAGTGGCCTTACAGACGCCCAAGTCTTGCACGCAGGTCCAATGAGACAGCAGTGAGGTGGCCTGATAGCGCCTTCATCAGCCAGCACTGGCTTTGTTTGTACTCCTCTCGTATCTTTGAAGATAATTGCTAAACAGACGCCAGAATTAGAAACAAAGATGGAAAACGGTAGATAAACACAAAACAAATAATTACGATTTAATCCGTGTGCATTTAGAGTGGGATTAGGTCTAATTCTGAGCGCAAACCCCTTTTTAGTAAGTATGAGCTATTTCATGTGACGTATGGGCTAATAGGGAAGGAATAATTCTGAGATTAAGATGTTTTTAGTTCTGTATGAACAATTTGACGTTTGGACATCGATGGAGCAGGTTGTCAAGAGTGTGGAGAATAAGAAAACAGGAACCGTACAAAGTTCTTTCTGCTCTTCAGGACTGTAGTGCATCCTGCAGAGAACCTCTCTTCTACCTCTTTTCCATGACCACCCCCATCATATCTGCTCTTCACTCAGGTTTTCCTCTCCACTTTCCTACCAGGAGACTGTGACCTCAGTGACACTGTAGGGTCTGGGCTCAGTCAGTGGTAACCTTGTGTTGAAGACTGGAGACACAATGTCTTCATTGATAAAGGGGAAAAAAATCTGTCGTATTGTTTAGCTCGATTTCAAGTGCCTAGGACAGAGAATGACGGATCCAGCTTGGGTGGATGTTTGAATAAACTTTCCTGCAGTGACCTATCCTGTGACTGTGGGGGAGAGAAGCTGGGAGCTGGGAAGACACCTCAGAGGGCTTTGAATAAACCAATATGCTCAGTCACTTCAGTCCTGTTGGATTCTGCAGCCCTATGGACTGTACCCCACCAGGCTCTGTCCATGGGATTCTCTCTCTCAATCTCTCTGTCCATGGGATTCTCTGGGTAGGAATACTGGAGTGGGTTGCCATTTCCTACTCCAGAATAAACGAATAGCGTGGCCTTATTCATTTAAATAGTCAGATGATTTTATGGCTTCTTCTGTGATTTCAAGATCTTTAGACCATGAAAATTTTGCACCTTGTTTTATGTCCCTATATAGGTTTTAGTGTCTTCTAGTTTATGGAGAAGGAAATGGCAACCCACTCCAGTGTTCTTGCCTGGAGAATCCCAGGGACAGGGAAGCCTGGTGGACTGCCGTCTATGGGGTCGCACAGAGTCGGACACAACTGAAGCAACTTAGCAGCAGCAGCAGCAGTTTATGGGAACCAGAATAGAATTTGTAGCTTACTGTTGTGTGAAAACTGTATAAATCTTAATTATGTTGAATTGGTTCATGCTGTTTTTCAGGTCTACTATATCCTACATTTCTGTATATCATTCTGTTGTTAATTTTTGACAGTTTGATATTGAAACTCCAACTACAAATCTTAATTTATCCACTTAATAATTGTAATATATAGTGGAACTAAATGTGCCTTTGTTCTATATTTTCCAAGCCTCTTGTAAATGTGTTATACTTTCATAATTTAAAAAAACAAAAAAGAAAAGTGAATAAGAAATAAAATTTTATGAGATGTATAAATCAGAAAAAAATAAAAAAACCCAGAGTCTTCAACACAGCATCAATCAGGAAAACATTAAATATGAAATATTCTAGTCACTTGTTAATAGGGGGAAAAGCAGAGAGAACTAACATAAATGCAGTAATTATTAATAGTAATTAATAAATGAAAAAATAGCTTTTATTTTGAAGAACAAACTGGTTCTTGAAAACCTCTTTAAACAGATTTGCTTTTAGGTAAAGTGCATAAAAAGAAAATGAAATCAGCATAATATTAATAGTAACACAAGAGAGGAAAGATCTACAGACTATAAAGGACACAAAAAAGACACATACAATCCTACATCAATAAATCCAAATGTCACAAAATAAATAATGAACTGGGAAAATAAAATATATCAAAATAAATCCAAGAAAGAGTGGTGCTTCTTCTATAATCCCAATCCCAGAAAAGTAGTTAAAGGTTCTGAGAAACAGTGGGCCAGGTTTATAGGTAGCTGCTTTGTCAAGAAACAGGTAAACCCTCTACTACATAAGCCATCAGTTTCTGGTTCATAAAAGTGCTTTGGGGCACATTTGTGGGCTTCTGGCCTCAAAGAGCATGCTATTATATTGTGGAGTTGATTTTCCCACTAAGAAGGACAGTTTAGATAGCTCTCTGTGAGAAGAAAGTTAACACAGCAAAGGCAGATACTTACTCCTGGCATCTTTCCAGGGAAGTCTAGAACCATGATTGATACTGCCTAAATCCTAGAAATATGCCCTCAACTCTTCTCAGTATTCTGTAATAACCTAAATGGAAAAAGAATTTGAAAAAGAATAGATATTAATCCATGTGTGCGTATAACTGCATCACTTTGTTGTACACCTGAAACTAACATAGCATCATTAATCAACTATAGTCCAACATAAAAATAAAGATTTTTAAAAATGGTATTTTATGCTTCTATGATGGCTAAAATACAAATTAACTTAGAAACTTGAAAAAAAGGTTCTTGCTTCTCTTATCAGTCACTGATGGTTCTGTGTGTGTACCTGAAACAAAGAACATGCCACACCAGCTTGTCTGAGTGTCTTTGCACAACCATCAAGACTGGGGCCTCATTCACAGGTGGGGTCCTGAGATTAGGTGGCTAAGGATGAACACAGAAGAATGTGTCTACAGGTCCAGCCCAGCACCGTGTAACTGTAACAAAATCTGACTACATGTCAGATCCTTCCTGTTGCTTTTGTTCACTAAAACGACACTGTCTATCCATAATGGCCTCCCTCGGAGATCTCTGCCCTTCTGCCTGAATGTTAAACCAAAGTGCCTTTGTTCAGGGAAACACCCTGACCCTGTCCATCTGTGGATGGCTGTAAGAAAAGAGAAATATACACATTTTCTCTGAGGCTGGCATTCTAGGGATATTTGTAAGATTAGTGGCCTTTTTACTTGCCTTCCTCCTCTCCTCCTGCTCTCTGTTCTATAAAAGAAAGTGGCATCCAGTCCCTGAAAAGGTGGTTGTTTTGAGACATTAATTTGTCATCTTCTTTCGGTATGCCACCTCATCTCTCAACTTGCTGGCCTGTTGTGCGGTGAGCAGAGCGAGCTTGGACTGGGCTCAGCAACATAACGGCAGACCTGAGACTCCTCAGGCATCCCTGAAATGCTTTCTCACGCCTGTCTCAGGGGTGGAGGAAAAGGACATCTATCTGTGCAGCCCAGAAGGGAAAGACTCAGAAGCTGCGCCCACCTCTCCAAACTCCTCTGATGTCCCTCTTTGCTTTGTTGTCCTTGCTCCGCACCTCTTCCCTGGAATAAACCTCAGCTGTGAGTGTGACCTGCTCCAAAGACCTTTGAGTCCTTGTAGCCAATTAGCAAACATGTGGGTGGTCCTAAGACTCAAAACACAATGCAACACACACACACACACACACACACACACACAGGACTTAAAAGTTCAAGAACTCATTTTGAAGCACTTTCATGTTCCATTTTATTTACTGAAATACTCACATGCACAAATATGGCTCTGAAAATTAGTGAAATGACACTCATCAGATGAACTAAATTACAACCAGTAAATCAGTGAACAGGAACGACAAAGAGTTAAATAAGATTGCAACGCATATAATCAAGAAAGCACATAGTACACAATGACTTCCTACAAATCAATAATAAAAATGCAGAAAATCTAACACAAAAAAGGGCTAGGAATTTGAACAGGCACCTCACAAAAGAGAATAACCAAACAGCTAACAAACATGTTGTTGTTGTTATTTAGTTGCTAAGTCATATCCGACTCTTTGGTGACCCCATGGACTGGAGCCGACCAGGCTCCTCTAACCATGGGATTTCCCAGGCAAGAATCCTGTTGCCATTTCCTTCTCCAAATAAACATATTAAAAAGAGGCTTAACATCATTAGTCATCAGGAAACTGGAGAGTAATACCACAGTGAGACACCACTCCACACCCACTGATGGCTAACATTAAACCAGACAAAACAAAACTTTTATAATGACAATACCAACTGAGAAGGAAGATGAGGAACAATGGGAACCTTCTATTATTCTGGTTGGAGTGTAAATAGGTCCAGCACTCTGGAAAACTCTATGGAAGTAGGTACTAAAGGTAAACATGTGCATATTGCCTGAACCAATGATCCCACTCCTGGGTGTTTACCCAACACACACACGCATGCTGATGTCGACCGAAAGACAAGTACAAGAAAATTCATAGCATAATAAGAAAACAGTCCAAACACTCCTCATAATGATGATGTGGCTTGTGATATATTAAATGCATTGTGGTAAATCTGAGCAATGAAATCCTAGACAGCAATGAAAATGAACAGAGTACTCTAGACACGACAAAAGGGATAAATCTACAAAGATAACCTCAAGTGAAAGAAACTATACAGAAAAAAGTACACATGGTGTGATTCCATTTATAACAACTTCAAAAGCAGGCAAACCTAGGGTGTGGTCTTAGAAAATAGGACATGGTTATCTTTAGGGCAGAGGTAGGGTTTAGGACCCTGGGGGGGAGGTCCTGGGCATCTGAAAGTCTGGGAAAAGTTCTATCTCTTGATCAAGATGGTTGTTACACACAGGTGTTCATAGCACCCAAAATTTGTTCAGCTGCACATATGTGAATTGTGCACTTTTCTTTATCCGGAAGATGCTTAACACAAGATTTACCAGAGAAATAATATGAAGACTGCAAGTAGCTAGATGGATTCCATAGTCTAATGTGTGGCAGTCGCTGTTTGATGTTGCTTCAGGGATGATACACATCCAGGAGCAGGGGGTACCTTCAGGATGTGCAGGTGTTCAAAGGAAAAATGCCTGGCTAAAGAAAAACGGCGGTGGCATTTGGATGTTACTCAGTGGCGTTTAGAATCTGCCTGCCGATGCAGGGGATACGGGTTTGATCTCTCAGGTTTGATGTCTGCGAACATCACATGTGCTGTGGAGCAACTAAGCCCATGCGCCGAGAATCCGTGCTCTCAACAGAAGCCACTGCAATGAAAAGCCCACACAGAGCAAGTAGAGAGTAGCCACCGCCCCGCTCGCCACAACTAGAAAAAGCCTGCATGCAGCAACGAAGACCCAGTACAGCCGAAAATAACATAGATGAAATTAAAAAGAAGAAGAAAGGAAGGAAATAAAGAATCCCTGAACAATTCTTGAATGAATTATGAATCCCTGAATGAATGATTGAACAAGCGAATGAATAAAAGAAACTGCCTCGAACAGGACAGACTAAAGAAGAAACCATAAAATAATTTGATAGTAATGATCAATTATTGAGCAGTATTGTAAGTGTTTAAGTCCCGGTTCAAACCCTCACTCCCTAGGTGACATGGGTTTTACCAGTTGTAAGATAAGTTGGCTCCGTGGTAAAGAATCTGCTTGCCAGTGTAGGAGAAGTGGGTTCGATCCCTGGGCTAGGAAGATCCTTGGAGGAGAAAATGGCTCCCCACTACAGTATTCCTGCCTGGAAAAAACCACGGACAGTGGAGACTGGTGGGCTGTAGTCCACAGGGTTGCAAGAGTCAAATATGACTTTACAATGAAACAGCAAGGTAAGTTAGTGCCTTCAAAATATAACCCAGTCCTTGGTACACCATGTTAAATGTGCTAGATATTTCTAATTGATTCTCTCTAGCTCTTTCTTCTGTGCTTAATAAACATCATGTCATTTAATCCTTAAAATGCTCTGGGTGAGACAGACATTAACACCCATATTTCCCAGATGTGTTAACGATATCAGGCAGGTTAAGAAAGTTACCCTGAACTAAACAATACTGATTGAACTGAGATTCAGACCTCTAAATGTTTGGCTTCAAAAGCCTGTACTGTTACCTTCTATTACATTACTCAATATTTGATGTGAAATGGAAACAGATTTGGTTTTTGTTTCTTCATGCATACGTGACAGGACTGGTAATTTACTTTCAGTTTCAGTCCTGCTGAATTTAGCTTCAGTTTCTTTCCCAATGAAATGAAAGTCAACTTTGTTTCCACTCAAAATATAACAGGAGTATAATAACAAAAGCTAACCCTAACTGAATGTTCTAAGTGATTCACATAAAATAGAATTTTCCGTCTCCTCAAACATCCCTTGAGAGATCTGGTCTTGCAGATGAGGAATTAAAGATCCAGAGAGAGAAAGTAACCCAGTCAGTTCAGCTAGTAAGAGATGAGCTAGGCTTGTGGTTTCACAAACTTAACTGCGAGGACTATCCCAACTTCCTACAAGTCTCTTGAAAGCCAGACCACACATGATCAATCAAACACTATTCCGATCAGAGAGGGTTCAAGGAGAAAAAAATCCCAAAACAGAGTTGAACAACATTTTCTAGGAAAAATGTGAAAATGAAAAGCCACAGTAATTCTTGACAACTAAGAAGCATGTTAGTTATTAGAAAAATGCATTTCAAAACTATAGTGAGGTACCACCTCACACCAGTCACACTGGTCACTTTTTAATGGACATCATTAAAAAGTCTGCAAATAATAAATGCTGGAGAGAATATGGAGACAAGGGAAACTTCCAACACCGTTGGTGGGAATGTAGGTTGGCGCAGCCACTACGGAGAACATGTATTTGCCTTAGAAAACTAAAAACATTTATGGAGTTTCCTTAAAAAACTAAAAATAGAGCTACTATATGATCCAGCAATCCATTCCTGAGCGTATATCCAAAGAAAACTATAATTTGTAAAGAAATATGCACCCCGATGTTCATAGCAGCATAAGACATAGGAAGAGCCTAAATATTCTTGACAGATGCATGGATAAAAAAGATGTGGTGTCCAATTCAGTTCAGTCAATCAATGGTGTCCAGTTCATTTCAGTAAAGCAGTCGTATCTGACTCTTTGCAACCCCATGGACTGCAGCACACCAGGCTTCCCCGTCCATCACCAACTCTCAGAGCTTGTTCAAACTCATGTCCATCAAGTCAGTGATGCCATCCAACCACCTCATCCTCTGTTGCCTTCTACTTCTGCCTTCAGTACACACTACTACGTATAAAACAGATAATCAACAGGGACCTACTGAATAGCACAAAGAACTATATTCAATATCTTGCAATTACATATAATGAAAAAGAATTTGAAAGAGAATAGATATATACATATAAGTGAATCTATTTGTCACTTCCACTGTATAATCATAAAGGATTTGATTTAGGTCATACCTGAATAGTCTAGTGGTTTTCCCTACTTTCTTCAATTTAAGTCTGAATTTGGTAATAAGGAGCTCATGATCTAAGCCACGGTCAGTTTCCGGTCTTGTTTTTGCTGACTGTATAGAGCTTCTCCATCTTTGGCTGCAAAGAATTTAATCAATCTGATTTCGGTATTGACCGTCTGGTAATGTCCATGTGTAGAGTCTTCTCTTGTGTTGTTGGAAGAGGGTGTTTGCTATGACCAGTGCGTTCTCTTGGCAAAACTCTGTTAGGTTTTGCCCTGTTTCATTCTGTACTCCAAGGCCAAACTTGCCTGTTACTCCAGGTATTTCTTGACTTCCTACTTTTGCATTCTAGTCCCCTATAATGAAAACATCTTTTTGAGGTGTTAGTTCTAGAAAGTCTTGTAGGTCTTCACAGAACCGTTCAGCTTCTGCAACATTACTGTTAGGGCCATAGACTTACCTTACTGTGATATTGAATGGTTTGCCTTGGAAACAAACAAAGGTCATTCTGTCATTTTTGAGATTGCATCCAAGTAATACATTTCAGACTCTTGTTGACTATGAGGGCTACTCTATTTCTTCTAAGGGATTCTTGCCCACATTGGTAGATATAATGGTCATCTGAGTTAAACTCACCCATTCCAGTCCATTTTAGTTCACTGATTCCTAAAATATTCATGTTCACTCTTGTCATCTCCTGTTTGACCACTTCCAGTTTGGGAGAAGGAAATGGCAACCCACTCCAGTACTCTTGCCTGGAAAATCCCATGGATGAAGGAGCCTGGTAGGCTACAGTCCATGGGGTCACGAAGAGTCAGACATGACTGAGCGACTTCACTTTCACTTTTCACTTTCATGCATTGGAGAAGGAAATGGCACCCCACTCCAGTGTTCTTGCCTAGAGAATCCCAGGGACTGAGGAGACTGGTGGACTGCCGTCACAGAGTCAGACACAACTGAAGTGACTTAATAGCAGCAGCAGCAGTTTGCCTTGATTCATGGAACTAACATTCCAGGTTCCTATGCAATATTGCTCTTTACAGCATCGGACTTTACTTCCATCACCAGTCACATTCACAACTGGGTGTTGTTTTTCCTTTGGTTCCGTCAATTCATTCTTTCTGGAGTTATTTCTCCTCTGATCTCCAGTAGCATATTGGGCCCCTATTGACCTGGGGAGTTCCTCTTTCAGTGTCCTATCTTTTTTGCCTTTTCATACTGTTCATGGGGTTCTCAAGGCAAGAATACTGAAGTGGCTTGCCATTCCCTTCTCCAGTGGACCATGTTTTGTCAGAACTCTGCACCATGACCTGTCCTTCTTGGGTGCCTGAAGCACTATGGATAGAAGTTCATGACATTGTACAGGAGGCAGTGATAAAGATCATCCCCAAGAAAAAGAAATGCAAAAAGGCAAAATGGTTGTCTGAGGAGGCCTTACAAATAGCTGTGAAAAGAAGAGAGGTGAAAGGCAAAGGAGAAAAGGAAGGAGATATCCATTTGAATGCAGAGTTCCAAAGAATAGTAAGGAGAGATAAGAAAGCCTTCCTCAGTGATAAATGCAAAGAAATAGAGGAAAACAATAGAATGGGAAAGACTAGAGATCTCTTCAAGAAAATTAGAGATTCCAAGGGAATACTTCATGCAAAGATAGGCGCAAGAAAGGACAGAAATGGTATGGACCTAACAGAAGAAGATATTAAGAAGAGGTGGCAAGACTACACAGAAGAACTGTACAAAAAAGATCTTCCCAGATAATCACGATGGTGTGATCACTCACCTAGAGCCAGACATCTTGGAATGTGAAATCAAGTGGGCCTTAGGAAGCATCACTAGGAACAAAGCTAGTGGAGGTGATGGAATTCCAGTTGAGCTATTTCAAATCCTAAAAGAAGATGCTGTGAAAGTGCTGCACTCAATATGCCAGCAAATTTGGAAAACTCAGAAGTGGCCTCAGGACTAGAAAAGGTCAGTTTTCATTCCAATCCCAAAGAAAGGCAATGCCAAGGAATGCTCAAACTACCGCACAATTGCACTCATCTCACACGCTAGTAAAGTAATGCTCAAAATTCTCCAAGCCAGGCTTCAACAGTATGTGAACTGTGAACTTTCAGATGTTCAAGCTGGTTTTAGAAAAGACAGAGGAACCACAGATCAAATTGCCAACATCCACTGGATCATCAAAAAGTAAGAGAGTTCCAGAAAATCATCTACTTCTGCTTTGTTGACTATGCCAAAGCCTTTGACTGTGTGGATCACAATAAACTGTGGAAAATTCTGAAAGAGATGGGAATACCAGACCACCTCACCTGCTTCTTTAGAAATCTGTATGCAGGTCAAGAAGAAACAGTTAGAACCAGACATGGAACAACAGACTGGTTCCAAATAGGAAAAGGAGTACGTCAAGGCTGTATACTGTCACCCTGCTTATTTAACTTATATGCAGAGAACATCATGAGAAACGCTTGGCTGGAGGAAGGATAAGCTGGAATGAAGATTGCCAGGAAAAATATCAGTAACCTCAGATACGCGGATGACATGACCCTTATGGCAGAAAGCAAAGAACTAAAGAGTCTCTTGATGAAAGTGAAAAAGGAGAGTGAAAAAGTTAGTTTAAAACTCAACATCCAGAAAGCTAAGATTATGGTATCTGATCCCATCATTTCATGGCAAATAGATGGGGAAACAGTGAGAGACTTAATTTTGGGGGGCCCTAAAATCAGTGCAGATGGTGACTGCAGCCATGAAATTAAAGGACGCTTGCTCCTTGGAAGAAAAGTTATGACCAACCTTGACAGCATATTAAAAAGCAGAGATGTTACTTTGCCAACAAAGGTCAGTCTAGTCAAAGTTATGGTTTTTCTAGTAGTCATGTATGGATATGACAGTTGGACTATAAAGAAAGCTGAGTACCAAAGAATTGATGCTTTTGAACTGTCGTATTGGTGAAGACTCTTGAGAGCCCCTTGGACTGCAAGGAAATCCAACCAGTCCATCCTAAAGAAAATCAGTCCTGAATATTCATTGGAAGGGCTGATGCTGAAGCTGAAACTCCAATACTTTGGGTACTCTATTCGAAGAAATGAGTCATTGGAAAAGACCCTGATGCTGGGAAAGATTGAAGGCAGGAAGAGAAGGGGACAACAGAAGATGAGATGGTTGGATGGCATCACCTACTCAAAGGACATGAGTTTGAGTAAATTCCAGGAGTTGGTGATGGACATAGAAGCCTGGTGTGCTGCAGTCCATGCGGTTGCAAAGAGTCAGACATGACTGAGTGACTGAACTGAACTGATAAGTGATTCACTTTTTTGTACACCTGAAACTAATACAACCTTGTAAATTAACCATACTTCATTTTTTTTAAAAGAAGGATCTTATAAAAGCATCTGATTTTTCTCTTGTCTTTTAAATATGGTGTAGACAAGCATAAACCTGCAGGGAAAGATAGATAAATGGCTGAATTTCAACATTTGAAACTTTTTACCGTGCGAAAATGCATGCATTAAGATGAGTTTCAGGCATTAATGTCTTCATGTGCCTATGCATTTCAACTGAGATCTGAAAGGGGTCCTGAGCTGATAGAGTCTGCTCTAATCGTCTACCAGGCAATCACTCTTCACTGTTTGGCTCTGCGGACAAACTCTCGCTGAGCCCTCGCAAGTAAAGGGCACTGGGGCAGATGCTTCTGCAGGTTATGTCCTGCACTAGTAATGCCGCAGCTGCAGACGTGGCGATGTCTCTGCCTAGCTCTATCACTACCTGCTGGATCCAAATAGAGATTCAAGAGCAGCATGTCCACCCACATCCAGTCTGAACTATTGCTGATTCCAGGAGACGGGGCTGCGCCCTGGGGCAGATAAAAACAGATGTCGGTCCCACTCCTGAGACTTCAGTCTTGGCCCTGTTCCAACTTTCATTTTTGCGAAGAAGGAAATCGAAACTTAACCCTCAGCTGAGCATTAGTCAAGAAAGGTGTGTCCCTGCTCCCATGTGACAGGGTGCCAGGCATGTATAAAAGCCAGCCTGCAGTTGCAACGCAGCCTCAGGGCACCTGCCACCATGTGGATGCTGGTACCCGTTGCGTTCGCTCTCAAGCTGCTGAGCGTCTTCCTGCAGCCCCTGAGCTCCGTGTGGAGCAGCTTGGGGCCGCTGTTCCTCCAGCTCCGGGCAGCATCTTGGCTGGCAGGGGGCGAGAGGAGCCGGCTGCTCCAGGGCAGGAGGGAAGCAGGGGAGCCCAGCAGGGCAGAGGGAGAGGGCGGCGGCGACCTGCCCACCACCCCCACCAGCGTCAATTACCACTTCACACGCCAGTGCAACTACAAGTGTGGCTTCTGCTTCCACACAGCCAAAACGTCCTTCGTGCTGCCGCTGGAGGAGGCCAAGAGAGGTCTGCTGATGCTGAAAGAAGCAGGTGAGTCCCCAGACCCAGGAAAGCCTTCAGGTGCTCTGCCACTTCGAGAAGGGCAAAGAGGCTGGGACGGGGGGCAGTCCCGACCGGAGAGGTTCCCCAGGAACTCAGTCCTTCCCAGGACACAGCTGGATGCACTGTGGCTAGAGGAGGTGGGGGCGAGCTGTGGATGGATGCCAAGATCTTCCCAACCTGCAGAGTGGGCTGGCACGGGGGAGCAAAGCATCACCGCTTCTTCTAAGTGAGCAGCGTGGGGAAGGATGCAGGTTGGGAAGCTGTGCTACTCTCTGAGTTTATGGACTGAGTTCCGCAGAAACAGCTGATGAGAGCTGCCGACAAATACAAAAACTTTTGACTTAAGAAATGCAATGTTTGGGTTTGTTGTTTGGGATTATTTGTGTGCTCTTATCATGAATATTTAGAGAAGTTGTGTACCATTCAAGCAAGGCAGTGCTTTTGCTCTGGAGACTTGCTCACTGAGTGTCACCGCATTAGTAACAGGCAGGCATCTCAGAGAGAGCCCAGCCAGTCCAGGTCTAAGGTGACCTGCCTTCCTCCTCTCCTGTCTGCCTGTCTTCCCTAGAGCACCTCCTAAGCCAGCAACCTCATCCCCATCACCAGCTTCTTTCTCAACTTGCTTAACTCTGCTGCAGACATATAATACGTATTTGCCCTGGCTTGCACACATACTGAACATCACAGTGACCACATCCTGATAAAGAGCAGGTAAATCTGCAGAGAACAGCAGAGTGCCCATAGCTCCTGCCACCTTCAGCCCCAGCCCTTCCTGCCCAGGGTAACCACTAGTTCCTATTCTGACACCAGCCTTGCCGAATTTGGTACTTTATATTCTGAGAATGTGCAGTGACTTTTACTGGATCTGACGTATTTCACTCCCCATATGTCTACCCGGTCATCCGCAGCTCATCCAGCACCTGACCCACCTCACCGCCGTTCCCAGTGGCGTCTAGTTCAGCATCTTGGTATTTCTCACCAGGACGGTTGCAGTTCATCTCATTGTCCCTGTGTCCCCATGGAAAGCACGTGATCATACCGAAATACATGCTGGATCATAACTCCCCCTACTGAACTTCCTTGCCTGGCTTCCAAGCCCAAACTTGTGAGCACAGGCTTCCAGCACCATGTTGCCATCCTCACCCCATTTCCCGAAGGACCCCATGTTATGAGCACATCACGTGACACATTTCTCCCCCAACACCTTCCTCGTGGACCCTGATCGCACTGTTCTCTCTTTCTGGAATGCCAGTCACCCCAGGCTCTGTTAGTGAACTTTCAAAGCTCCTTAGAATTATTCCTGGTCCTCTTCATGCAAGATACCTTCCCAGGTGGCAAGTAGTGGTAAAAAACCCACCTGCCAGTTCAGGAAACCCAGGAGGCTGGGGTTCGATCCCTGGGTCAGGAAGATCCCCTGGAGAAGGGAATGGCAACCCACTCCAGTATTCGTGCCTGGAGAATCCCATGGACAGAGGAGCCTGGTGGGCCAAAATCCATGAGGTCGCAGAGTCAGACATGACTGAGCAACTAGGAGCATAGCACAGTGCCCTCCAAACCCACCCATGAGGCTGCAAACAGCAACATTTTCATTCTTTTTTTACTGCTGAGTAGTATTCCATTGGGTTTATATATACCACATCTTTATCCATTCAACCTCTGATAGACACTTTTGAAAAATGGAAAAGCTTTTGGCACAGCAAAGGAAACCATTGAGAGAAGGAAAAGACAACATGAATGGGAAAAGATACTTGCAAATGAGATGACTGATAAGGAATTAATAGCCAACATGTACAAACAGCTCAGACAACTGAACACCAAAAAACAAACAACCCAGTTAAAAAATGGGCAGAAGAACTAAATAGACATTTTCCAAAGAGGAAATGCAGATAGCCAACTGTCTGTGTCCATGAAAGGATGCTCAACACCACGAATTATCAGGGAAATGCAAATCAGAACCACAATGAGGGATCATATCACCTCATGCCAGTCAGAATGGCTACCATTGAAGAGACCACAGATAGCAAACGCTGGAGAGGATGTGGAGACAAGGGAACCCTGGTAACACTGTGGGTAGGAATGTAGATTTGGGCAGACACCGTTCAGAGCAGTATGGTGGTTCCTTAAAAAACTAAAAACAGAATTACCATGAAAAAAAAGTGAACATGTTAGTCACTCGGTCATGTCCAACTTTCTTTGACCCTATGGACTGTAGCCCGCCAGGCTCCTCCAGGCTCCTCTTTCCAGGGGATTCTCCAGGCAAGAATACTGGAGTGGATTGTTGTTCTCTTCTCCAGGGGATCTTCCCAATCCAGGGGTAGAACTCAGGTCTCCTGTATTGCAGGCGGATTCTTTACCATCTGAGTCACCAGGGAAGCCCAGTGACACAACAATATCATTTCTGTGAATATATTAGAAAGAAGTAAAAACACTAATTATGTCCTAGCTCCATTTCTCTCTGTTAGTTCAGTTCAGTTGCTCAGTTGTGTCTGACTCTCTGTGACCCCATGGACTGCAGCACACCAGGCCTCCCTGTCCATCACCAACTCCCGAATTTTATTCAAACTCATGTCCATTGAGTCAGTGATACCATCCAACCATCTCACCCTCTGTTGTCCCCTTCTTCTCCTGCCCTCAATCTTTCCCAGCATCAGGGTCTTTTCAAATGAGTCAGTGCTTCATATCAGGTGGCCAAAGGATTGGAGCTTCAGCTTCAGCGTCAGTCCTTCCAACGAATATTCAGGACTGATTTCCTTTAGAATGGACTGGTTGGATCTCCTTGCAGTCCAAGGGACTCTCAAGAGTCTTCTTCAACACCACAGTTCAAAAGCATCAATTCTTTGGTGCTCAGCTTTCTTTATAGTCCAATTCTCACATCCATACATGACTATTGGAAAAACCATAGCCTTGACTAGACCGACCTTTGTTGGCCAAGTAAGGTCTCTGCTTTTTAACACGCTGTCTAGATTGGTCATAGTTTTTCTTCGAAGGAGCAAGCGTCTTTTAATTTCATGGCTGCAGTCACCATCTGCAGTGATTTTGGAGCCCCCCAAATAGAGTCTCTCACTGTTTCCCTATCTATTTGCCATTTCTCTCCAGTCTCATTCTATTACCTTGAAAATACACTACTTTTGCCACTAAAATGATAATAGGTGTTGATGAAGTTCTAAAATAGAAGGAAAATCCATGTGCCTTCTGTCCCAGGAATGGAGAAGATCAACTTCTCAGGCGGGGAGCCATTCCTCCAGGACCGGGGCGAGTACCTGGGCAGGCTGGTGAAGTTCTGTAAGCAGGAGCTGCAGCTGCCCAGCGTCAGCATTGTCAGCAACGGGAGCCTGATCCGCGAGAGCTGGTTCCAGAAGTATGGTGAGCAGCCCTCAGGGCACGTGACTCTGGCCTCTGGCACTGTCGCTCGCTGTATTTCCATCCTTCCTGGGCCTCTGGCCTGGCTGCTGGGGATCCGAAGGGAGGGAAAAAGCAAGTATGCTAGTTGTAATCTCTCTTCAGCCTGCACGCCAAGTTTCAGTAGGGCTCTCATAAACAAGTATGGCAAAGCAGATAGCAGGACCCACCAGCAGATGCTCCCGTCCATTATCAAAGTAGCCTTAGTTGAGGGGGAAGATGACCACAGTGGACAGTTTTGCAAGCCCTGACCTTATTGTTTCCTATTCATGTTTAATATTTAGAGTGTTTATGGAAATGACTCTATTTTAGTAGTCTCCTGTATAAATTGAGGGATTGGACTAAAACAGTCATTCTCCCCTCTGGCTATGTATTTGGCTACTGAGGAAATTTAAATAAGACATCTCCGCTGGAACTGGCCTCCAGACTATTTATTTCAGAGCCTTGTGGTGTGTGGACATTCCAACTTGGGGTGCTCCAAAGGGATTCCACTCTGCAATCAGGGTTACGAACCCCTGGTCTTAAGACTGTTGCTATTTTGTCACTAAGTCATGTCCTACTCTTTTGTGACCTCATGGATAGTAACCTGCCAGGCTCCTCTGTCCATGGGATTCTCCAGGCAAAACTACTGGAGTGGGTTGCCATTTCCTTCTCCAGGGGCTCTTCCTGACTCAGGGATCAAACCTGTGTCTCCTGCATTGGCAGGTGGATTCTTTACCACTAAGCCACCAGAGAAGCCTGAGACTGTGGAGGTCCCTTAATGCTAATTTTCACATAGATATTAATATTCTTGGAGAAGGAAATGGCAACCCACTCCAGTATCCTTGCCTGGAAAATCTCATAGACACCAGGAGCCTGGTGGGCTGCAGTCCATGGGGTTGCACATAGTCGGGCATGACTGAGCGACTAATACTTACACTTATTAATATTCTTAGAGCAGTACCTGGAATTTAGGAAGCATTTGAAAAATGTTAGCTATTATTACATTTAATTTAATTTATTTATTTAATCTATTCTATTTTGTTTTTTAACAGTTTTTTTTAAGTTAATTCTTATTGGAGGATAGCTGCTTTACAATATTGTGTCAGTTTCTGCTGTACAGCAGAGTGAATTAGCTGTTTGTTTACATGTATCCCCTGTTTTTTTGGATTTCCACCCCATTTAGGTCAGCACAGAGCACTATTATCATTTTAGTAAACAGTTCTGATTGGACTCTTTGGGTAAAATATTCTGTGTTTCCTTTCTGTGAGTTGTTTGAGTCTTGAAATCACTCAAAGGGTAGTTGCATGTACGAGTTGTTGAGGATGCTCACGGGGATCTCTGATGAAACCCTCTTTCCTAAACGATGAAGAAATATGGACGTGGGGGAGGGGAGGGTGGGGTGTGGGGGAGGGGAGGGCAGGGTGTGGGGGAGGGTTGTACTTCCCATCTGGGAAAGGTTAATAGGAGGAACACAGGGCCACAAGTCAGCAACAAAACACCCGTGAAGGGAGTCACTCAATCAAAGTTGAGCATCAGAAATTCAAAAGTAAGCTTTGGGAACTGGATTTAGAGAGATAAGACGGGGTTATGGAGCCATGTAAGCAGAGAAGACTGAGTTGGGTTTGCTGGCTGTGTCCTGGGCAGTGCGTTCCCTCCAAGACGTGTGGTGTGAGGAATAAGGACCACGAGCAGTGTTGCACCTTAGGGCAAAAGCTCGGAAGCTGGTCTGGAGAGGCAGTGCAAAGTAGCAAATTTGGAGGTGGCTAAGAATGGCACCCCACTCCAGTACTCTTGCCTGGAAAATCCCATGGGCAGAGGAGCCTGGTAGGCTGCAGTCCATGGGGTCCCAAAGAGTCAGACACAACTGAGCGACTTCCCTTTCACTTTTCACTTTCATGCGTTGGAGAAGGAAATGGCAACCCACTCCAGTGTTCTTGCCTGGAGAATCCCAGGGACAAGGGAGCCTGGTGGGCTGCTGTCTATGGGGTCACACAGAGTCGGACACGAATGAAGTGACTTAGCAGCAACAGCAAGAGAAAGGATGAAGCTGAAGCTCCAGTACTTTGACCACCTGATGCGAAGAGTTGACTCTTTGGAGAAGGCCCTGATGCTGGGAAAGACTGAAGGCAGGAGAAGTGGGAGGCAGAGGATGAGATGGTTAGATAGCATCACCAACTCAATGGACATAAATTTGACCAAACTCCTGGAATTAGTGGAGGACAGGAGAGCCTGGCATGCTGTTGTCCGTGGGGTCACAAAGAGTCAGACATGAATGACTTAGTGACTGAAAAGCAGCAAAGCAAAAAGATCACTGGAGTAGAAAGAAAACAAGAAAGTGCAAGGACTATTCATAGCAGACACTTTGACAGACGAGTGTGAACAACCATTGATTTTTATCCTATTCAGAGATCAGGATTAGTGTTGCCATATGCTCAGACTATTCAAGATATATCTTAAATCTACAGTCTATTTTTTACACCTTTTATTTTGTATTAGAGTATGTTCCATGTGCTCAGTCGCTCAGTCATGTCAGACTCTGCAACCCCGTGGATTATATAGCGGGCCAAGCCTCTCTGTCCATGGAATTTCCCAGGCAAGAATACTGGAGTGGGTTGCCATTTCCTCCTCCAGTTTAGTTATACATAAATCTATTCTTTCTCGAATTCTTTTTCCCACTTAGGTTATTAAAGAGTATTGAGCAGAGTACCCTGTGCTGCATAGTAGGTCCTTGTTGGTTGTCTGTTTTAAACATAGCAGTGTGTCCAGGTCAGTCCCAAGTGCTTTCACTTTGTCAATTGCAGATCCGAGGCTGTCACTGCCCTGCTCTCTCCCAGTGATCATGCATTCATTCTCTAAGTCAGTGAGTCTGTTTCCATTTTGTAAATAAGTTCACGTGTATCATTTTTAAGATTCTGCAATACAAGCCCTATCATTCCATGTTTCTCTTTTTCCTGCCCGACATCACTCAGTATGACAGTTTCTAGGTCTATCCATGTTGCTGCTATGGCATTATTTCATTCTTTTTAATGACTATATTCAAACTCCCCAATAAAAATATTTAAAAATGAAATATTTTTGTTACCAAGTCCAAGCTCGCTCTGCTCACCACACGACAGGCTTTAAAATCGGGAGAGGAGGTGTTGATACAAGAAATAAGGACTTGACTCCAAAAGCTGGCAGAAGGACCAGATCACAGATTGTCTTAAAATAACCATCTCATTGGGGTCTGGAGGAGATGAAGAATAAAGTAAAAAGGCCCCAAGCTTTTGCAATTATTCCCACAAGGGCCCTCAGGAAGGGGGTGTCTATGTTTCTTTTCTCTTGCAGGTGGACAAGTTCAGGGTGTTTCTTTGAACAAAAGCATTTTGGTTTACCATTCAGGCAGAGGGGCAGGGTTCTCCGAGGCAGGCCATTGTGTATGGAGAGGATTCTTTTAGTGAACAATAGCAAACGGAAGCAAACGTTAAAGGAAAAGACTAAGAGCTGACCTGTAGTCAGATTTAGCTCCTGTAACACTTTTAAATGTCTGGAGGAACAAACGAAACGTTTCTGCCTACTTTTGTGGTCCCTAAGTTTCCAGTTCTCCACCTGTGCCTTGAAAGCCTATGCTCTTTTTTTATATGTAATTTTATTTCTCTGTTTTCGGCTGTGCCGACTTCCCTGCACAGTTTGGGCACCAGAGGCTACTCTACCTTGTAGTACACAGGCTTCTCATCACAGCGGCTTCTCGCGCTGCGAGGCACAGGCTCAGGGGCGCCTCGGCTTCTGTCGCTGTAGCTCCTGGGCTTGGAGCCCAAGCTCAGTAGTGGTACTCGGGCTTGGTTGCTCTGAGGCACGTGGGCATCTTCCTAGATCAGGGAGTGAACCCATGTCTCCTGCATTGGCAGGCTGATTCTTTCCCAGTCAGCCACCAGGGAAGCCCAAAAGCCTATGCTTTCATCCTTGGATGGAAAAGCTTCACATAAGTTTTCATCCTTGGACAGAAAAGCCTAACAGTGATCGTTTTCCCTCAGGTGAATATTTGGACATTCTCGCCATCTCCTGTGACAGCTTTGACGAGCAGGTCAATGTCCTTATTGGCCGTGGTCAAGGAAAGAAGAACCACGTGGAAAATCTCCAGAAACTGAGGACATGGTGTAAGGAATACAGAGTGGCCTTCAAGATAAACTCAGTCATCAATCGATTCAATGTGGACGAGGATATGAAGGAACAGATAAACGCGCTGAACCCCGTCCGCTGGAAGGTACCAACCGCACTGATTTTGTGGTTGTAATGAAGTGAACGTTCAGGAAAGATTTGCTTCAGGGACACCCAAAATGATAAGGATACAGAAAACTCTGGACTCAGAGAGCCAGTTGGGTTTGGTCCTTCTTTCTGCTAGACTTAGAATCTGCTTCTGGGGACTCATCCCATACGCACTGTCCTGAGATACATTAGCGGGAGGACTTGTGTGAATATGTCAGGTTTTTTTTTTTTTTGGTAAAGATTTCTTTATTTTTGACTGTGCTGGGTCTTCACTGCCACATGAACTTTTTTCTAATTGCAGCGATGAGGGGCTGTTCTCTAGGTGCAGTGCGTGAGCTTCTCATTACAGTGGCTTCTCTTGCTGCAGAGCACAGGCTTTAGACTTCAGTAGTTGGCAGCATGTGGACTCAGGATTTGCAGCTCCTGGGCTCAGTAGTTGTGGTGCATGGGTTTAGTGGCTCCGAGGCAAGTGGAATCTTCCCGGGCAAGGAGGTTTCTTAATCACTGGACCCCCAAGGAAGCCCCTGCATATGTGTTCTTAACAATCTGCCCTGGTCATTTTCATGCGAGGATCCATGAAATTCTGTGACTGGACTCCAGACTAATGCAACTGAAGATAGGATGTAGAATTCAATTCTAGCAAGGAAAAGAGAGGAAGAAAACTCATGTAATATGAAGCTTTGTCTGCTGGGATAAAGTGGGAAGGTGAAATGGAAAAGGTTTAATTCTGCCAAAAAAAACAGGAAGACTTCATGTAGGAGGTGGTATTTGACTCCCTCTCTAGCAGATGAGTCTTCCTTGACTCAGATGGTAAAAAATCCACCTGCAGTGCAGGCCACCTGGATTTAATCCCTAGGTCTGGAAGATCCTCTGGAGGAGGAATGACAACCCACTCCAGTATTCTTGCCTAGAGAATCCCATGGACAGAGGAGCCTGGGCGGGCTATGGTTCATGGGGTCTCAAAGAGTCGGACATGACTGAAGGGACTTAGCAGGGATGCATGCACATAATGGCTTAAAATCTAAAGGGAAAAACCTCAAAATTAAAGTGTTAAATATTTTAGGAAGCCTATTTCACCTGGTATATTTCATCGTTTAAATCTAAAATGTAGTAAGAAACAATATGTATTTCTACATAAAGGTTTAAAAACTACTTTTGAAAATACCATAGTATATATACTAACAATAAAATTCTGATCTAAAAAATGGAAAATTTATAGGCAGATATATTATAAATGGCTTCCCAGGTGGTACTCGTTATAAAGAATGTGCCTGTCAATGCAGGAGGTGCAAGAGATGTGCATCTCAGGAAGATTCCTGGGTCAGGAAGAGTCCCTCAGTAAGAGGGCATGGAAACCCACTCCAGTATTCTTATCTGGAGAAACCCATGGACAGAGGAGCCTGGTGGGCTACAGTCCACAGAGTCGCAAAGAGTTGGACACAACTGAGTGACTGAGCATGCATATTATAAACCTGATTATTTTGTATCAAAGAACTACAACATAAATAATACATAAAAATCACTTCTATTCCTCAAGTCACCAAAAAAATGTTCATCTCAGTAGGTATAACTAGCTAATGTTCCAAACCCAAAGGCTAGAGATGCCCCCAAAAGTAATAGTTAAGGAGTTCCTCTCCTACACTTTCCAATTCTAATTCTGTTCATCTCATGAAGATTATTTTCAGAACACTAAGAGAGATTTCTAGATATATAAAATATTCTTATAAATTTACATTGATTTCAGCTGAAGTTTCTAATTTTGTAAAAGATGACGAATTACCTAGCGTTGATCCCCTGGAGAAGGAAATGGCAACCCACTCCAGTATCCTTGCCTGGAAAATTCCATGGATGGAGGAGCCTAGCAGACTACAGTCCATGAGGTCACAAAGAGTTGGACACGACTGAGCAAGTTCACCTCATTTCACTCATATGAAAAAAAAAAAGACTTAGATCAAATATAACCTAGATCAGTTTTTAAAAAATTTATATTTTGGGAATATTTGGGCTTTTAGTACCATATTCCCAAATTTCAGGGCACATTTTCATGTTGCCAGGGCAGTGTCTTTCTAGAGTGTTCCTCAGTTGAGCAAGTATTCTTTGCTGGGCTTCCCTGGTGACTCAGATGGTAAAGAATCTGCCTGCAATGCGGGAGACTTGGGTTCGATCCCTGGGTCAAGAAGATCTCCTAGAGAAGGAAATGTGTGCTCACTCCAGTATGCTTGCCTGGGAAATCCCATTGACAGAGGAGCATGGTGGGCTGCAGTCCACAGTCCACCGGGTCTCCAAGAGTCGGACACAACTGAGCGACTAACAGTTTCACTTTCTCTGCTCAGGAGGGATGAAGCTGGGTTCAGAGGGAAATGCAATCTGGGATAAAAAACAGTGAAAAGCTTTTTAGGAGGCCAACACTACCCTTGTGTTCCAGGTCTTCCAGTGTCTCATAATTGAGGGTGAGAATTCTGGAGAAGATGCTCTGAGAGAAGCAGAACGGTTCGTGATCAGCGATGAGGAGTTTGAAGCCTTCTTAGAGCGCCACAAGGACGTGTCCTGCTTGGTGCCCGAGTCTAACCAGAAGGTTAGAAAGTGAACTTTCTAAGCGCATTAAAGTGTATTAATGGAAAGTGAACATCATTTTGTTTCCCATCACACACGTAGCTCCAAAGAGAAAAGCGTCTCCATCAAGGGCTGCCCATGCTGGGATGTGGGAGGGTTTCGTGGAGAGAGGAGAGGAGTCTCATGGTAGATATAGAACCTGTACTAAATCTTTAGGTTTCCAGTGAGAACAGTGGGTATGTCCTGTTAGCACAAATGCATATGTCCTGTAGATTAAACCATGCCAGCCAAAGCATGTCTACCCTGCGGAGCTTCCACAGAGAAAATAATCAGAGTGTTCTCTGAAGCCAAAGGAAAAAAGAACTTCTTGTTCAAAGCTATGTTCCTGCAGTGTTAAGGAGAAGAGTAACAAAAAATTGAAGGTGGTCTGGTACTTAACATACAGAGAACAGGTAAGCTCATGTTGTCAGTATGGAATGTTATACTGACTAAATAGCATAGTTCAGAGAACATTAGGGAGCCAGGATAAATTTGCATGATATGATATTGGGTGCAAATAAAGAACAACAGCCAAATCCATTCGACCTTTAATCCTAGTGTGCACGGGTATGTGTGTACACATCCCGTGGTCGTCTTGGGGTAATGGATTATCAATCAGTTTTGTTTACTTTGATAACTCTTCGGACTTTAAATTTTTCTAAAATAGGTAGTTTTGTTATTTTTCAACTATTTAAAAATCAAAAGCTTTCCCCATCTTCCCCTGAAGAATAAACATGCAGCAAAATCTCTCCCTCACATGCTTATATCATATTGGAAATTCCAGAACAAGGACTCATTCCTTATGCTTTAGACTCCTAAGTCATGTTGACCAGAGCATGAATAAGAAAATCCCCAGATGGAGTCAGAGCAGCTTTCAAAAAGAGGACAGAGAACAGAGGAGAATACTCATATGTCCAAACTGTGTATTTGACTTTTTAGAAATTGTCTTAATTATGCAGTTAATGTAAGATCAAAGAAAATATAAGTTATAGTAAGCATTACTATTAATACTTAGTGAGTTCTTCACAGAGGGACCATGAGCCATCACTCCGCCATTTCAGAAACACAGGGGCCTGAGTCATGGAGTTAACTGACCTTACCATGTCAGAGGCAGGATTAACTGACCTCACCTACATCAGAGAAAGGGTTAACTGACCTCACCCACATCAGAGGTAAAGTTAGCTGACCTCAGCTGGGTGAGAGGCAAGGTTGGGCTGACTTCACCTATGTCGGAGGTAAAGTGAGGTGAACTAAAGTTGCCGTAGAGAACAAAGAGCCTACAAGACTGAAAAATACTTACAATCTGGCCTTTATACAAACACATGTGCAGACCTCAACCTCTATGGGTATGTATGGAGGGTACAACTTCCTACAGAAGTACAGATACACCCTCCACATGCCTCTGAAAGGCGTCACTAGTTACGAGGAATGAAAGCAATGTTCAAGTCCTCAGTAAGCTCCCAGGTAACAGCAATAAAGGGCTTCCCAGGTGGCGCTAGTGGTAAAGAACCTGCTTGCCAATCCAGGAGACAAAAGAGACACAGGTTCGATCCCTGGGTTGGGAAGATCCCCCAGAGAAAGAACTGGCAACCCACTCCAGTATTCATGCCCAGAGAATCCCATAAACAGAGGAGCCTGGGGGACTACAGTCCACGGGGTGGCAAAGAGTCAGACAGACACGGCTGAAGCAACTTAGTACACAGGCAGTAGCATTAAAGAGGTTCTGCTTTATTCACTGGAAAGGGGGTGCATGTCACACACACAAGGAACATTGAACAGTGAAGGACGGGGCACTCCAAGATCTGGAGGGCATGGAGAGTTAGCCTGGGGGCTTCCTTGTCAGAGGTGCTTTCAGAGAGCCCTGTGACCCTTCCAGCAGGACGCAGAGGCCACCTTGCTGGAATATGCTGGAATCTGAAGACACAGACAGATTGCCCGGGTGGGGGGCATTTTGGGTGGGGGCGGGGCCCTGGCAGGTGGCTTACCTTGTGGAGATAAATCCAAAGACGCTCAGGAGTTTTGAGAAATGGTGACTCCAGAGAAAAGGCTAAACAAACACAGGAACATTGTAAGGCAGACAGCTGAGCGTACGTACTGAAAAATATGCCTGAAACTAAATTTGTCTGTAATTTCTCCTTTGCAGATGAGAGATTCCTACCTTATTCTGGATGAATATGTGAGTATTTCTAGTACATCATAAAATGATCCCTTAAAAGTTAGCTAAGCAGCAAGGCCAGAGTTGAGTTACAATCAGCATAACTGTTTAACCCATATTCGTTCTTTTTAGCCAGCGTTTCCTATTCTTATTGTCACTGATTAGCATCAATATTATAGAGCCCTGACTTCATCCACTGTGTCCATCTTGGAGTTAAGGCGTGGGCAGGTCTTGGCTTGAACCCAGCACCCATGTTTGCATGACCACCCTCCCCACTCCACCACTAAACGGTGTCTTCCCTGTGGCCATGGGTCCATGGAGGTTGTGTGGAGCCGACATCACATAAGGCAGACCCCCTCTGTTATGCCATCTTTGGCTGCCTTCTCTGGTCACGGGGCACCAGGGGTTCTTTGCAGGAAGGACATGTCACAAGTCACATTATTGCCTTTAATTCCTCAGGTGCTGCCGACTTATCTCTAACAGATAGCCGTCAGCTTTGGGGTGAAGAGGTTGCAGAGTCCCCTAAAGCCACCGATACATTCCTATGCCACTGCCTTCTGAGGGAAAAGATAGCCCGGCATTCTCAAAACTGAAAAATCACTTTCCCTTTCCCTCTCTGTCTCTTCTGTTTTTGTCCCAATTCAGAAATGTTTGCCAACATTTCTAGCACAGGACAAATACTTCCATTCAAAGACCTGTTTTTAAGAAATGAGTTCCAAGAAGAACAGTGGCTTTTCCATATTTAAGTTGGATTTGCTGTTTCAAGAAATGCTTCCTGTGACTTTTGACACTTTATTATTTTCAAGTTAATCAGTGACGCTTCACAGTCATTCACTTTTTTGTCAATATGAGCTTTCTTTACAGAGCAGAGGGGTAAGAGTGGTAACACAAGTGTTTAGTTTATGGGTTCAAGGTAGAGAGGAAAAGTCAAACGGAATTTATTTTTGGAGTATCCTTACTGCCTTGGGATTTTTACCAATGTTCCTTCAAAATTCTCTGGTATCTGCATAGGTGGAATAAACAGAGTGGGAGCAAAATTTACTTTTGGCAATTTAAGAGCATTTTGATTTGGTAAAAATCACTATAAAATGCTCTGTGCCATGGTAGGTCATAAGGTATGAAGATCTGGTTCCTCGCTCCAAGATGCTTAATTTAGGATAAAAACCAAGACCCTTGGACTTCCCTGGTGGCTCAGTGGCAAAGAACCCGACTGCCAATGCACGAGATGCGGGTTCAATCCCTGATCCGGGAAGATCCCCTGGAGGAGGAAATGGCAACCCATTCCAGTGTTCCTGCCTGGGAAATCCCACGGACAGAGGAGCTTGGAGGGCTACAGTCCATGGGGATAGCAAATAGTCAGACAGGCTGAGTGAGTGAACAGTACCACCAAGACCCTTAACAGGGCACATGGCACTTCTTGATATGGGACCTGCCTGGCTCTGTAGTGCCTTTTCGTACAACTTTCTCTCTCTTTCTTAAAAGAACACTTTATTATTCTTCACTTATTTGTGCACACACAGTTTTCACACCAGCAATATCATCTACCTGAAATTTCCCAAACTCACTGTGTTTTTTCTCTCTCTTTAACAATACTACTACTCTTTACAATTTCAAAACACAACTCAAATGTCAGCATCTTTTGGAAGCCTTTCCAGATTACCCTACCCTCCAATGGAGGGATACGTACATGTATACAATTCTGGTTATCCTGCACTTACCTGGTCTAACGTGTTCAGATGGGTGATGGGAGCTGGTTGAGAGCAGAGATGCTATCCAATGGGCTTAGCATCCCCAGGGGAACATCTCGCTTATAGGTCTCCACAAACATTTGTTGGAATGATTGGAATATCCAGAATCATTTTGAGCTGATCCCTCTAGTTGAGTTTTATAGGAGAATTATATGGAAATATTCTAACTTTTGTCCTGAATTTCCTAGATGCGCTTCCTGAACTGTAGAAATGGGCGGAAGGATCCTTCCAAGTCCATCTTGGACGTGGGTGTAGAAGAAGCTATAAAATTCAGTGGCTTTGATGAGAAGATGTTTCTAAAGCGAGGAGGGAAATATGTGTGGAGCAAAGCAGATCTGAAGTTAGACTGGTGAAGCTGAGCCGGTGAAGCTGGAAGCTGGACCACCCTCTGCCCACCTGTGGGGACCACCTTGGGACTCTGTGTGTGGCTGCCCCCTTCTGATGGGCACTTCTCAGGGACCCCAAATCCCATTTTCATTGCACGTGGAATCTGCTTGTCTGTGGTAACTGAACCCACACAAATAACTTAGATAATTGAAATCTGTAGCTCATACAAGACAATTAACCTTAGTTAATCAGCTTATTTTGCATTTAATGTTCAAATGGTATTTACCGTGACTCCTGTGTTGCTGTTTTGGAGTTGTTTTCCTAGTCCTTTCAGTTCATAGTTATTTTCCCATCTGGAAAAATTAGGAAGTCTCTCCACCTGTGGGGAGGCTTTTTATTTCTCAGCCTTTATATCATTGCAACCTTGGATATTTAACTAGAAGTTGAGAAACAGTCCATACATATTTCAAAAAGATAAGAAATGCTTATCTTATCAGGCTTTGGTGAGACCCAGAAAGAGATAATCTGTAGCCCATACTGACTATGCCAGGAATGTGAGCCATCTCCCTTTAGTTTTCCAAGGTTCTTAACAAAACCGAGGTGTGCTTTACGCTTTGTGATGGAGTTGACGCAGGGTCAGGGCTTGGGTTGCCATGGGGATCGTCTGAGCCTGCAGGCAACGGCATTGTTTATTTGCTTGGCTGTCTGCACATCACTGGAAAGAGAGTTTCCTGGATTGGCATGATCCTGTTGGCCAAAGTACCTGGTGACGGTAGAGCAGGGGCTTGAGATTGGACCTGGCTTTTCTGTGCATAAAGCTGTGGCACAAAGCTACCATTTCCCACTGAACTCTGAACCACTTGAAATAAGAATGTAATCTAGGGCAACGTGAGAAAGTTCCAGAGCCTTCTCTTACTGCTAAGAAAGAGCTCGAGGAAAAACGTCATTTGAATTGGGTCAAGGAACAAAACCCTCTTCTGGTGGAAATACCACCTGAACTTTATTCATGTAACCTAGACACTATCCCATTGCCTGAGAAGTAATAATTTCCTATCATTGCTCTAAAGCAGCAAAATCACGGACAATTTTTTTGCTCAAAGAATTCTTTAATTAATAATCCTGCTGCCGTTTTGGCCACTAGATGGCATCTAAATGTTGCCTGATTCTGTTACGCTCCCATGTAGAAATTCTACTTCAGAATCTTTTTTTCAAGACTTGCAGATTTTGAAAGTTTGGTTTAAGTGATTTTTTTTTTCCTCAGAAAAGATATCCCTACTTCAAATGTTAAGTCACTGTGATTCAAATGAAATATGAAGTGAATTTCTCTCAACCTGAGGGAAACTACATTTCTCTTTCCCCAAAGAGAAATAATGTAAAGTAAAACACTGCACTTGAGAAAAATGAAAAAAACATGTATATATAGAGAAAAACAATAAAATAAAAATTAAAAAATGGAAAAAAAACAGAAAAATAAAAAAATAAGCTATTTTAAATACATTTTCCAGCTGATTTTACACCACCACCCACTTCCTTATGCACTGACAGAATTTTCAAACCCTTAACGTTGAAAATATTCAAGTGTTCATTTTTCTTTAGCTGGAGAAGTAGCATTACAGTAAATTTCAAGTTTGGATCATATAACATTTATATTTTCCGTTTTTAAATATTTGTGTCCATTTTGTGAGACGTAATTTCAGTGAGGAATGTCCTTTTAATTCTTAAAGGCGAGTGTTTTTGTGGTGCTTTCAATTACTGCTTGGTTAGGTTGTGACAATAGGGATGGAATTTTGTCTTAGGAAACCTGGAAAGACTGCACATTAGTAATAGCATGCTGGTGTACAAAGTATGAATCTGAAGCATCTGATATGTCAGCTCCTCTTCTATGACAATCTGGAGTCTGCAGTCTAGTTCTTCGATCAATAAAGAGAATCATGATAAAAAACAGGTGGACAAATTCTCCATGAGGTTCTATCAGAAAGTAATTCATTGCACAGGCCACTCTCTTCTTGAAAGGACTAATTCATTCCTCATGATTAGATGAAGGCTACTCACGCCATAGGCTTTTAAGACTTTGTCTTGAGTGTGTTTTGGACATCTCAGTTTTAGGGAAATATATGTATATATGTTTATTTTTTTCTATATGTGGGATGCTCTTGACTGCTGGTTTGTTGTTTTGTAAGATGTTGTAATAAAGTAATTTTTGTACACTATCTTCATTCTCAGTGGGTCAATGTAATGAAGTCTCTCCTTGGTGTGTGTTTAAGTAATTGCAGGCTTTTACAAACCACCAGTTCTAAAGGCAAGTATGCTTTAAAAATCAACAAAGTTACCAACAATTAATGAGCACATTTCCGACAGCCCCACTGGCAACAAGATGGAGCAGAGAAGAGCCACTGGGGAAAGTACTCCTTGTGTTTTAAGTGAAAGCTAGTACTCCTCATGGTTTAAATGGGGGCCTGGTGTCCTGAACTTGATCCCTTTGGAAGGAATGAATTCCTGTAGACAGGCAGCAGGAATAGCAGCAGCCCAGGATTTACGTGGTTGCAGAGCTGCTGTTCTGAATATCACAGGGTCTGCAGTCCGCAGAGCGGGCACCCGGCACCCAGAGTCCCTGATGGCGTGGAACCATTCGGAGCACCTGGTTCGGAGCTCATTCAGTCCCTGCCCCTCAGATGCCTCAGGCCAGGCCTGACTTTGTTTCTCCCTCAGCCTGATTTCCCCCTCCTGTGTCTTCCCAGCCCTTGGAGCCAAGAGTTCTACACCCCCAGCTCCAATGCCCACCCTACACCCTCCAGACTCAGACTGACCCTTCTTGGACATGGGGCATTTTCTCAGACATGTCATTGCATTTAATCTTCAGTTATAAGTACTCACTTCTTGAGCTTCCCTGGTGGCTCAGATGGTAAAGGTGTCTTCTTGCAATGTGGGAGAGCCGGGTTTGATCCCTGGGTGGGGAAGATCCCCTGGAGAAGGAAATGGCAACCCACTCCAGTACTCTTGCCTGGAAAATTCCATGGACAGAGGAGCCTTGTAGGCTACAGTCCATGGGGTTGCAAAGAGTTGGACACGACTGAGTGACTTTACTTTCACTTTACTCACTTCTTCAGGAAGGATATGGCCTCATTATCTTTGCCCACCCTGGACTTATCGGGCCAATCCTGGGCTCTAGCCCCCAGGACAGGGATCAGATCCAGGGGCTTGAGGACAGTGAAGGAGACTCAAGAGGCAGCCCAGGTCATCCAGCCTTGTGGCCGGGACACGAGCAGCCATGTCTCGGGTGCACAACCCAGCCTCAAGTCTCTGCTGGAGTCTGCTGTTCCAGTCAATGGCAAAGAATGGGAAATTCCACAGAAAGCCCACATAGCAAGTTCAACTCAGATGCCATTGAGTTGGGTATGAAAGATGAGAAAGGCTTTTTAACCACATGTTCCCCCCCATGATTCTAAGACGAATAAGCATTCGGAGAATATTTGAGAAACAGAACACAGCAAAATGAAGAAAATAAAAATTACCCATAATTACAGTGGCCCAGAGGCAACTGCTAGTTCATTTCATGCATATTTCCAGTAGTGCATATTTTTAATAGAATTGAGTTCTTACTCAATTTTATTTTCCACATAACTTCTGAAGGGTTTTAAAACCAACGAGCGTTCTTATACTTTAATGAGAACAGCCAGTTCTTAACAATTCACACAAAAAGATGAGAAGAGATTCAATGGTATCCTAAAAACCGCAGTTAATTTGAAAACACACACACACACACACACACCAGATTTGGGTTTTGAATTGTTTACAAATTTGATTATGAATGTGAGTGCAACTCGTGTCCTGGGAATCCACTTTATCTAGAAAATATACATATAATAATAAAAACAAAACTTCTCTGGGCAAACTCATTCCTGGAGGATCTGGGGAAATGCCCAAAAGTGATTTATTATTTTAACTCGGGCCATCTCGGCTTGTCCTTGTCTGATTCTACCCTCAATTCCCATGTGTGAGTTTTTTCCACCCCAGCAAGCAAATTTCCCATATCAGCATGATGTCCTACTTCAGCTCAATTCTGACACTCTTTACCTGGAGGAAGCATCAGACCCCGGTGGCACTAGTGGTAAAGAACTTGCCTGCCAATAACAAGCGACATAAGAGACTCAGGTTCAGTCCCTGGGTCGGGAAGATCCCCTGGAGGAAGGCATTGCAACCCACTCCAGTATTTCTGCCTGGAGAATCCAACAGACAGAGTAGCCTGGCGGGCTACAGTCCGTGGGGTAGTGAAGAGTCGGATACGATAGCGCAGCACACACGCAGCATCAGATCCCAGGGGCTCGGGGCTCAGTCCCACCAGAGGGCACCTTACTCCCCCATCACCAACACAGAGGCCCATCACAACTGCAGGTTATCACCTGTGCTTCTCAGTGACTGACCAGCTATATCGAAGGGTCCAAGAACTCCCTCCTAGGGTGGGATTAATCTGCTAGACGACCTCACAGAACTCAGAGAAACACTGTACTTACTAGGTTACCAGTTTATTACGAAAGGATGCAGTTGAGGAATAGCTGCCGGAAGAAAGGATTGCACAGGGTGAGGTGTGGGGGAAGGGCACAAACCATGCATGCCCTCTGGAGGGGCACCAGCCACTCTGAATCTGCACCTGTTCACCAACCCAGAGGCTCTTTGAACCTGGTCCCTTTGGGTTTTATGGAGGACTCATTCTGTAGCATGACATCACTGGTCACTGGTGACTGCACTCCCCCTTCTGGAGGTCTGAGGTTGGGACTGAAAGTTCTAACGCTCCAATCACATGACTGGGTGCCCTGGCAATCACCCTCCACCATAGGTGGCCTAGGGCCTGCCCAAAGTCTGTTTTGTATCATAGCAAAGACCTCTGTATTCATGTCACTGAGAGAGGCTGGGACCTAGGACCAGGAACCCTTTGTCCCCCTCCTGGAGAGCTTGCGCTTGGACCAATGTCTCCTAGGGCAACAGGATGTGAAGAAACTAGGAGGGGCTAAAAGCAACTGTGACTTGCACAACTGGGGCAAACGCACACAATACACAAAGGACAAAATCCAGCTGCTTCCGTAGCTGGGAGAAAAAAAGGAGTGTCCTGTGTGTGACCCTTGCAGGCAGCACCCCCAAGAGGTGCACTGACCATCCAAGCCACCTCCTCCTTCCTGACCCACCCGTCTGCTCCCATCATCATCCTATGTAAGGGACCAGCTCACCCCCTTTGGGGAGTGAACAAGAGAACTTGTTACTTGTCTTCACTCCCTCCTGCTGCAGCATGAGTCCCAGTAAAGCCCCACCTGAATTCCTCATCTGGCCTCTCAGCAATGTCTATTGACTAGAGTCTAGGAACCCAGGTCAGTACCATCATCACTTAGGAAATTCCATAGGTTTTAGGAGCCCTGCACTAGGAATGAGGGTGAAGAACAAATATTCATTTCTTATAACAGTGCCAAAGAATTGATGCTTTTGAACTGTGGTGTTAGAGAAGACTCTTCAGAGTCCCTTGGACAGCAAGGAGATCCAACTGGTCCATCCTAAAGGGAATCAGTCCTGAATATTCATTGGAAGGACTGATGCTGAAGCTGAAACTCCAATACTTTGGCCACCTGATGTGAAGAGCTGACTCATTAGAAAAGACCCCGATGCTGGGAAAGATTGAAGGCAGGAGGAGACAGGGATAACAGAGAATGAGATGGATGGATGGCATCACTGACTTGATGGACATGAGTCTGAGCAAGCTCCAGGAGTTGCTGTTGGATAGGGAGGCCTGGCGTGCTGCAGTCCACGGGGTCACAAAGAGTCGGACACGACTAAAAGACTGAACTGAACTGATAAAGCATAATCTCACCTTTAATACCCCTTGGTTCTGTGTCTGAGTAGACTGGCCTCTACTGGTCAGTTTTCTCTTGGGATTTGCTTTGTAGTGAACTTTGCTAGAACTCCTCCCCATAAGCTGTTACAAGATATGTGTGTGTCTGTGTGTGCGCATGAAGGGGGAACTGTGTATTTTCACAAGGGACACCTTGTTGCTCCTTCCAGCATAACTCAGATGTCACTTGACTGCAGTCTTGTCTGCACCGCCCTGACCTGTGGCATGTCAGCTCTGGTGGCCTTATTAATTCACCACTGACTGGGGGTCTCACGAACAACAAACATTCGTTTCTGAAGGCTGGGAGCCCAAGATCAAGGTGACAGCTGATCCGGCTCCAGGTAACAAGTTCCTGCTGGCCTGTCCTCACGTGGCAGAGAGACTGTTAGTCACTAACACTGGGGAGGGTGCCCAGGGCTCCAGGCTCTTAGAGGGGCTGCTTCCCACGCCTCTCCACTTCCAGGAGACCCCGACTCTGCACCTTTGGGTTTTGCTCAGTTGGTGTGTGCTTGTTTGCTGGAGTCTGTGGCACCTTCTCTTGATAATAAGATGTTGTGATTGTGTGGCTTCTTTCAGAGAAATGAGACGAGGCCTTACCCTGAGATCCTGTGATAACACGAGATTCTCAGAAATACAGCCTGATACCTAACATTCATACACACATATGACATGGGGGAGGAAGGAAAAGGGGAGATAGAGAATTGATACAGATCTTCCTACACATGCAGAGGGCAGAGGAGGGAGGAGGAAGCTGAGTTCTTCCATCCTAACTCGGTGATCAGTCCTGCCTGGTGCTGGAGCCACAGACACAGAGAGAGTGCGAGGAGTTTGAGAGCTCGGGTCAGGCACCCACCCTGATCCAGACAGAATCATGAAGGAGACACCAAAGCAACAGCTGGGAACCGAGTTCCAAAATATTAGAAGAGAAACCCAGACTGTCCGGGGATAGAGCACTTCAGGGGGTTGAATAATGTCCTTAAAATAAAGTAGCTTTAAAAATCATAGCAGAGTAAGAGTTAAATACAAGGAAGTCAGGGCTTTTCAGGATGCACAGTGGTAAAGAACCCAGGTACCTGCCGATGCAGGAAACATGGGTTTGATCCTGGGTCGGGAAGACACCCTGGAGAGGAGGGCAAGGCAACCCACTCCAGTATCCTTACCTGGAGAATCCCATGGACAGAGGAGCCTGGCGGGCTACAAAGAGTCCATAGGGTCACAAAGAGTCAGGCACGACTGAGCGACTGAGCATGCACGCACAAAGAAATCAAATGGTTCTTAGAGGCAAACAGAAACAAGTCTCCAAAGGTCTCTCCAGCTCTGTTGAGGGGCCTTCACACCTCCCACCAGTTCTATTTTTACTCCCAGGTTCCCCAGAACTGTCCATCCACAGGTGGTACCCAAGGCCCCGTGGATCCTGGCTCCCGGGACCCACCCTCACCCTCATTCTCAATCCTCACCAAACCAGATGAACCTCCTGATGACCCCTGGCTCCCTCTGTGTGGATGTGGTGGGCTCTTCCCACGTGGCCCTGTGTCCGGAGGTCAGCCCCCCAAGGGAAGCAGGTCTGACACCCAGTGTTTGCTGGCAGGATGCTCTCCGAGGCGCTCCCAGGGAGAGTGGGGAGTAGAGGGCCTGGGATGAGGCTGAAGAGAGCTGCAGCTGCTGGGACTCTTCAGGATTGTCTGGAGTTAAGGTGGCTGGGCAGGCCTTTAATTCCCAGTGGACCAATTATTAGAAGCACAACCTCCAGAAATCTGGCTGAGGCAGCCTCCTCTGGCAAAAGATGATTCCCAGGAAGTGAGCCGTTGATACCTGGCATGTCAGCAGCCTGGGGTGAGCGCTCTGGTTCCATAGGCAGGTCTGGTCAAGACACCACAGCATCAACCTGCCGAACCTCACCCAAGCCCTGTGCAGAGGACGCAGCAGACATTCCGTGCACCCTCAGCCTGTATTTTAACAACCTATAAGACTTTACAGATGGCTTCCCTGGTGGTTCAGCTGGCAAAGAATCTGCCTGACATGTGGGAGACCTGGGTTCAATCCCTGGGTTGGGGAGATCCCCTGGAGAAAGGAAAGGCTACCCACTCCAGTATTCTGTATAGTCCATGGAATCGCAAACAGAATGGACATGTGGACAGAACTGAGTGACTTTCACAACAAAAATAGACATTATAGCACATGGTCACGCCCCCGGTAAAGGAGCTCCTCATGGTGTTGCCTTCTGCCTCTCCGATCCTCAGTTCCTTTCAGGTTTTCATGTTCTCCGACAGCTGGCCACCTGCCTCAAACAGGGGATCGTCTAAGACTTGATGACTAACTTTCCTTCCCTGGCACTGCGCTTTGACTTTCCCTAAGACCCAGGAGAGTGACTGTGACTGGACAGCTCAGTGGGTATAGAAGCTGCCTGCCAACGCAGGAGACGCAGGTTTGATCCTTGGGTTGGGAAGATCCCCTGGAGGAGGAAATGGCAACCCACTCCAGTATTCTTGCCTGGAAAATCCCATGGACAGAGGAGCCTGGTGGGCTACAGTCCATAGGGTCGTAAAGAATTGAACATGACTTAGGGCTTCCCTCATAGCTGAGTTGGTAAAGAACCTGCCTGCAATGTAGGAGACTTGGGTTTGATTCCTGGGTCGGGAAGATCCCCTGGAGAAGGAAATGGCAACCCACTCAAGTGTTCTTTCCTGGAGAATCCCCATGGACAGAGGAGCCTGGCGGGCTACAGTCCATGGGGTTGCAAGAGTCGGACACAACTGAGTGACTTTCGCTATACATCACTAGTGAGTAAACAACAAAAGCAGTATGGAGCAAATGCATGAGTAAGTATAGATTAGACTCCCATAGCTTAACACAGGCTTGTATGTCTCCTGGGAATTGTCCTGACAGGAGACAATCCAAGGACTCAGGCTGAGCTCGCTTTAGAGTCCAACCATCGCAGTGGGTGGCTGTGTGGTTACTGTAATGGGGACCAGCCAGGCCAGTTAGAGGTCTTGAAATTCCTCTCTCTGTCTCAGCCCAGAAGTGACAGTCTTGCTGATTGTCTAGTGAACAAAACAAGTCACACGCTCCTTCCTAACTGCAAGGGGCTGGGACCTGTGCAGTAGCACATGGGTGTTCAGTGAGCATCAACTTTCTGCCCATAGTTAAGTCTATCTAATGTTGAATATAACTTAATCACTCCTTGAGAGGTGGGAAAACCTTTTAAAATTCTGTCAAGCCACAAGGGTCATATCCTATTGATTATTCCAGAAAAGTAAGATAGTAAAACTGAATTGGCCAAGAACCTTGAGTAACAGCAAGTAACAGCACCGTGTAAGTCATTAGTAGGCAGTAAACTTGGGAACTTCAAGGACCACTTTCAACCTCAGTGTTTCTATGTGTGACATGAAAAGATGAGATGAAACTTTCTCTCTGGTCCAAATGTTTATGTAGCATCTGTGGCCTTTGCATTTGAGCCACATAGAAGGACAAGTTAGCAGAGAAGACTGGAAGACAAGATGCATCTATTTCATTCAATAAATATGTATTAAGTGTCCTGTTCTTACTGTGCTGGACTTAGTGAATAAGAGAGAAAATGTCTCTATTTCCTGAGAGGTGCCAGAAAAATATTTTTACTCTTTTACTAGCATGGAAATCTTCTTATTAGCACATAATCTATGACCTTTGGAGAAGGCAATGGCAACCCACTCCAGTACTCTTGCCTGGAGAATCCCAGGGACAGAGGAGCCTGTTGGGTTGCCGTCTATGGGGTCGTACAGTCAGACACAACTGATGTGACTTTAGCAGCAGCAGCAGCTATGACCTTTGATGATGTTTTTATTTTTGTTATGAAATTATTCTCTAAATTGTAGTTACACATGGGCACTGTCTAGCTGTTTGTTTAGTGAGCTGGGGGGTGCTGAAACAAAATACTATTGGCCCAGTGGCTTAAATGATGGAAGTTTACTGTCTCACAGTTATGGAGGCTAGAAGTCTGAGATTAAGGGGCCAGTAAGGTTTGTTCCTCCTGAGGGCTGAGAGGAACCTCAAAGCTGTTCCAGGTCTTCTCCTAGCTTCCAGGGGTCAGATGGAATCTTCAGTGATGCTTAAATTAATTTATCTCCATCCCTTCATGTTCTCAGAGTGCCCCCTTTATGTACCTGTTTTGAAATTTACCCTTTGTTTTTTAATATTTGTTTCTACTTATATATTCAGCTATGCCAGCTCTTAGTTGCAGAACTCAGGATCTTTAGTTGTGGCATGAAAACTCTTAGCTGTGGCTTGTGGTACCTAGTTCCCTGACCAGAGGTGGAACCCAGGCTCCCTGCATTGGGGCATGGAGTCTTAGCCACTGGACCCCCAGGGAAGTCCCTTGAAATTTACCCTTTGTATGAAGACACCAGTCATAGTGGATTAGGGCCCACTCTTCTCCAGTATGTCCTCAGTTCAGTTCAGTTCAGTCGCTCAGTCGTGTCCGACTCTTTGCGACTCCATGGACTGCAGCACGCCAGACCTCCCTGTTCATCACCAACTCCCAGAGGTTACTCAACCTGATGTTCATTGAGTCTATGTCCTCACTGAGTTAGCATGTCCTCATCTGAACTAATTCCATCTGCAATGACCCTATTTCCATATGAGTTCATGTCAGGAGGTGGGGTAGGCTAACACTTCAACCTGTGAATCTGGAGACACAATTCACCCCTGAAAGTGAAAGCTGCTCAGTCGTGTCCGACTCTTTGCAACCCCATGAACTATACAGTCCATGGAATTCTCCAGGCCAGAATACTGGAGTGGATAGCCCTTCCCTTCTCCAGGGGATCTTCCCAACCCAGGGATCGAACCCAGGTCTCCTGCACTGCAGGCAGATTCTTTACCAGCTGAGCCACCAGGGAAGCCCAAGAATACCGGAGTGGGTAGCCTCTCCCTTCTCCAGCGGATCTTCCTAACCTAGGAATTGAACCAGGGTCCCATGCATTGCAGGTGGTTTCTTTACTGAATGAGCTATGAGGGAAGCCCAATTCACCCTTAGCAGTGCTCTTTCTATGTGATTACAAGGATGAATTTCCCCCTTTCCATGTGTTATCTTTCCTAAATTTTATTTTTTCTTCCTTGAGAATTGTGGGCAGATTCTTTACCATCTGAGCCCACCAGGGAAGTCCTCTGAAAGACTGAGGGCAGGAGGAGAAGGGGGCAGTAGAGGATGAGATTGTTGGATGGCATCACCGACTCCATGGATGTATGTTACAGCAGACTTCGGGAGATAGTGAAGGACAGGGAAATCTGGCATGCTGTAGTCCATAGAATCACTAAGAGTCAGACTCGACTTAGTGACTGAACAACAACAAGGCTGGGAAAGAAAGAGGGGAGGTGTTTGTGGGAATGGAGGCAGGGGTTGGACAAGAAAAGCTTTCCTAAGAGTCCTTCAGAGCAGCAGAGACTTTGCATTGCCCTGGGAGGTGAGGAAACTTGCAGCTTTCTGGCTCACCTGGGAAGCTGGGCCCCTGGTAGAGAAACTGAGCGTAGCCTGCTTGGAAGGGACCCAGGACTCAGGGAAGGAGCCTTCTAGAGAGACAGGGAGATGGGCTGAGCATGAAGGGTTACACCCTGGATCCCAGCACCATAAAACCCGCCAGGGACCCATGGGCCTCCAGGGAGAGACAATTAGAGCAACAGCTGACATTTAATTGCCTGCTACCCTCCAGAAATAAGGAATTGAATTTAAGGCAATTTTTAAAATTAAAGAAATGTGAATGTTCTGGACTTTCAGAATGTGTGATTATGAACCCATGCAAACTCTACTGCCTGAAAAGGTTTAAATTTAAGCCACCAAATGAATCTTGATCTTCACTCAGTTTTGTAGCTAGAGAAGGAACTTCCTGATGGATTTCCATTTCTCCAGCCTCTGGACCATTTGCTGGGGCATTGACTCCCTGGCAACAACCTAGCACACAATCTTGCCCTCAGTAGGTAATCAACAAGGGGCTTCTTCAGAACTATGAGTCATGCTGCCTACAGGCACAAGCGCTTAGCAACAGTGGGTATTTTTAAAAATGAGTTTGACACAACAAACGTCTGGGTGAGACGGTTGAAAGCCATGGGAGGAATGGACTGAAAATCAATCAGTGATGGGTGGATGTGACCTCGAGAGATACAGGCAGCTCCTTGGAGAGAACTAGGAAGGACACGGCTCAGGGCAGAGGACTCATCTACATTTACTGAGCACTTACTATGCCCAAGGCCCTCTGGGAAATTCAATAGAAAATTTACTTCATTTCTCATCTACAGACTCTTATGACCTAAAAATCAGACAGTAAATATCCAAAACATGAAGTCTAACAGATGCCATGGAAACAAATGAACTATTACACAACTCCAGACATCTGGAGATGGGGAAAGCAGTGATGGGTTAGGAAGACTTCATAGAGAAAAGTCCTGAAACTTTTGAAATTCAGGGCACGGCCTGCTGCAAACTGTGTTATCAATGATGATGCTGTCTTTCCCCATCTCCCCAACAACAAGCAGGTTAACAAAGACAAACAAACATGGGAACGACCTCACACACACAGTCACACACATACACATCACTGCTTAAGCACTTGCAAGAGACACAAAGGCTCAATGACACAATTGAATGAGAGGTTGGTTTTGTACATCAACCCTCTCCTTGCCAACCTCCCCCCTCCCCCAGGCTTGATTCCCAAGCCCCTGGTAACTACAGAAGCATCTGCATCCGTGTGGACACATTCATCACTTCCCCGGATACTTGCTCTCATCCATCCATCCCTTCATTCATAAGCAGTATTGCACCAGTGCTTTCCTGGCTCCACAACCCCTGTACAGAAGGGCCGAATATATTTTCTGTGAAGCTCAGGCGTTTATGCAGAACCATTTTCATCTTCTGGTGAGAGGCTGGGGTAACCAAGTGTTGTTAGAATTCTTCCCATTGTGCCTTCTTTCTTGAATGATGACATTTATGCAAAGAATTTGACAGAGACGTCAGAAGCTCTCATTCATATTTGGGGAGGGATTCATATTTTGAGAAGTTACCAGAATAATTTCTCAGTGTAGATGAGACAGATTTATTATTATTATTATTTTAAAAGATGTGTATGTAGTAGAGGAAGATAAATTATGCAGTGTCAAGATAGCTAAGAATATTGTAGTTTGGTGGGAAATGAGAGGAAGTACAGCTAACGATTATGGAATCCTTACAATTTTCCAGTTATGTTGAGAATGCTCTTTGCTTATTTTCCTTATTTAATCCCTGCCAAGATCTCTATGACTTCTATGACCATTAGTAGTTTTCAGATAAGAAAATCAAAACACAAAGAAGTTAACTAACTTGCTCAGTTAAGGTCACTGAGCCCATTAGGTGATGGTACTAGACTGCAGAGTCAACACTGGAGGGTGTGGTGTTAAGGACGAAAGCGGTGAGGGTGGGTTTTCCCATACTTCGGGAGACGAATCTATGTATTGAAGGAAGCATTCTTTCATACACATCAGTAGGTTTTGTTCAGGTACGCGTGCTGGAGACAGAATTAAATACCTGTGTAACTTCTAGTTACTAGGGGGAGTGGCAAGGAGAAATCTTACAGGAAAATTCTACCTTCAAATACCTTTGGCTCTAACAAGCTCTAAACGCTAAGGCAGAGGAAGTCAACAGCCCAGACTGGAACTCGGGAATCCACGGAGCCGAAGGACCGGACGAGCCCGGTGCTCCATCCGTCCAGCAGGTCAGGTACCGGGAGGCAAAGACCTTTGGCGCGATGATGAGATGCTAGCTTAGAAAGGGCCTCAGCCTTTACTCACGGTGCCTGCCAGGGCATGGAGCCCAGGTTCCGGGAGCCCGGATCTGGTCCGAGGCGGCCCGGCCCGGTTCTCTTTCTATCGCCGCGCTAAGAGTGTTTTGGGTCCCCCATTCCTCTCCCAGCTTGCGGATCTTTGTGCCCCCGAGCGTCGGCATCAGGGCCCCCGTCTTCTGGCTGTCACCTAACCGAGGCCGCGGCGTTCCTCCGGGCAGCCTGGGGTCCGGGCGGTCCTGGGGGAGCCTGGGTCCCCGCGGGCCTCGCGCGGGCGGCAGGGGGCGCTGCGCGCCGGGCGGGGCGGGGGCCGAGCCCGTGCGCCCCGCGTCTTTGTGCCGCGCGGCGCCGCCGCCCAGTCTCCCCCCGCGGGCCGCGCGCCCCGGCTGGAGGGCGGGCGGGAATAAAGGGCGGCTCCGCGCGGGGCGGCGCGGACAGCCGGCCTCGGACCGCGGACCTCGGCGCTCGGAGCCCCGCCCGCGGCCGAGCAGGAGCGGCGGCCCCCAACCCCCGGACCCCGGACGCGCGGGATCAGGTGGGTGACGCGCAGCCCCTTTGTGTCGGCCTCGCTGGGGCGGGCGCGGCCCAGGGCCCCGGGGGAGGTGGCCGTGCCGAGCGGATCCGGCGGCGACGACGGCCAATCCATCCCCGCCAGGGGCGCCTCCCCGGCCCTGCCCTTGGGTGGCCCGGGTGCCGCCGCGTCCCGGCGCTCCGGCGGGTCCCGGGGGCGGCGGGGGCGGCCAATGGGGTCTGGCCGGGGCGATCCGGCGGGGCGCGGGCAGGCGGCGGGCAGGTCAGCCGGGCCGCGGTGGGCCAGCGCCGCGTCCTACCCGGTGCACATCCCGGCTCCCAGGACCGCGGCCGCCCGGGTCCCTCCAAACCTTCCCCTCCCCAGGGGCGCGCGGAAAGTTCTCCGCCACCTCCCACCCCCCATCCTACCCTCCGGCAGGCTCCCCGGCTCCCCTGCCCTGTCCTGGGCATCCAGCTCTGGGCCTCCTGCGAATCTGGACGATCAGGTCCCGAGGAGGAAGGGGTTACTCACTGCACCCTCATGATCTCGTAGATGTCCAGCTCCAAAAGTTCTCTCTCCCTGCCCTCTTCCCAGCGAACAGGCACAATCATCATAAAAAGCCCAGTCCACAAATAGCTTGTGCTGGCCTCCTGCCAGGCCTTAAGGTTGGGTGAGGGAACCCAGGGGACTATCCCCAGGGGCTCCTGCCCTCCGTGGGATGAGGGGAATCTGGTCTCCGAACTGGAAACAGACTCACTTCTTGCTCTGATGGTGGGAAGGAAGCCCTTTCCCCAAGAGTGGGGCCTAGGGATCTGATAAGGACGCATTCCAGGCAACCTGGCCAGGGGCAGGGCAGATTAGCCCTGTGGATAAAGAAAGTGTGAGACCCAGAGAGCAAGGTGAGGACCTCCTGCCTGAGAACCCTGGGACTTACCAGGAGGGAGAGGCTGGGGAGGGAGGGTCTGGACTGCTGGTGAAGACGGAATTGAGTCAGAGCTTCGAGGTGGGACAGGTTCTGGGTGGCCAGAGGGAACTGGCCATTGGAGGAAGGGAGAAGGGACACAGGTGTGTGCCTTGACCTTTTCTTCTGACCTGCAGCCCGTGTGCTCCTTGGATGTGGTCCCTCTGGGATGGTGCCGAGAGCAGGTTCTCAGGAAAGGGAACCGAAATCCCCCTTTCCTGGTCTTCTAAGGGTTTCTAGTGCTTTTTCAAATCTTACTTTTATTATTTTCTAGAGAGTGCAAAGGAATTATGACTATTGTGGTCAGGTGAGGGTAGGTGGTGAAATGTTGAATTCCAGGCCAACTTATGGCCTTGATCCTGTGGCAGTGGGAGCCATCGATGGTTCTGGATGGTTCACAGAGTGGGCTGGGCCCCCACTGAGAGTGGGGAAGGCAGCTTGAGGGGTGGGGAGCGAACCTTGCTGTCTGTTGTGGAAGGTGTGGCTTTTAGTCCCCCTGGTACTTCTCAAGAAAGGTCAGGCAAGGCTTGAGAACCTCAGGAAAAAGCAAGATGCAAACAACCTAATTTTAATGGGAGGGGAGTTTTCCAGATCCAGCACCATTGGAGTTTGGAAGTTTGTGTAAAAAGAAGCTCTGGTTCAAATGTCAGGATCCTTGGAAGAGAAACAGATGGACCAGTCAGATGCTGGGGGTAGAGCTGTGGCCAGTGGGTGATGATGTGGGCTCCCAGGGGCCTGAAAGATGGGGGTGTTGAGACTTGCACGAGCACTTTCAAACTCCTGTGTTTTATAAGCTTGTCCAGTGCCCTGGCTTTAATCAAGTGTGCTCATCGCACCCAGATCCTTGCCCGAGTACAGGGCTTGGCCTGTGGACTCCATGTGGTTTGGGACTCGGAAGGGACCTCCCACACTTCAGTAGAAGCTGCTGGCATTCAGTGGGGTGAACGTGCCATTCGGCCAGACGCCGGGAGCCACGTCGCCTGTGTTTTCCACTGTGGTTCATGGTTTGGCCCCACTGCCTTCTTTTGTGCAAATTTCATCTCCCTCTTAGGAGCCTCTCTCTCTCTGGTGTGGAGACAGGGAAAGTCTGTCCACACGGAGAGTGAGCATCACAGAGCTCACTGGTCATCACAGATCCCCAGCCCAGCCGCCCATTGTGACTGAGGACACTGCGGACTGGAGGGGGAGGTCAGGGGCGCGGCCACAAAGAGAGCCGTGGCCAGCTTGGTCCCCGCACCAGCCCTCCTGATGGTCTGCTGTTCTCTCTCTGGCTCCATGCTTAAACTGGGAGGATGCAGATGTGTCCGCTGCCCTTGGGGTCTGCCGATCTGGAGCCACTCCAGATGACTCTCCCAGGGGATCTGGCCAAGTGAGGACCTGCCTTGGGTCCCTGGGGTGTGGACCGTCGGGCAGCCAGGAGGCTGTGAGTAGAATGAGATGCTTCGACGGAAGATGGACCCTGTCCACACTCACTTGGGGGAGTTTCCTACCTTCGAGGTCCAAGGACTGAGTTGAAGGTTCTTTCCTTTGAGATGACAAAGTCATCTGAGGTCATCATTTCTGGAAGCGGTCTCCTCTCTCCTTTGTTTCTGCATCACTGACACACATGGATACCTTTTCTTAATTAGGTGAAGAAATTAAATGGAAGCAACTGTTCATATACCTGCTGGGGAGTTCAGCTGAAGGACAGAGCGTGTACAACTTTCTAACCCAGCTCTGTGACCTTGAGCAAGTGTGTTAACTACCTTGTGTGGCCCCAGTTTCCCCGCACTGTGAAATTAAGATGTTGGTCTAAATGATCGTCAAGATCCGGATATAAGAATGTGCTGCTTTAAAGGTCTCTTCCAGGAGCATCAGTCTTTACAGTGCAACCATTTTTAAGAAATTTTGCAAGATAAAAAATTATATATATATAAATATTTATATATATGTATCAGTTTCAGAACAATAGTTTTCCTCAGAGATGATAAGTTGAGAGATGGGGCTTTGAAGAGGGTCGTTCCTTGATGATGAGAGTCTGTATCTTCTTTCTTTCCTGGAGTCTAAAGCCTGGATCTGATGGTGTTTCCTGATTAGCCTGCAGGTGCAGAGAGAGCAGGGCTTTCTCTAAGAGCAAACTGATGAGCTGGATGCAGGGTTAGGAGAAAGTAAGTTCCTGGATGGCGTGATGAACCGTGACAACTAGGTGATATGCAGTCTCTTGGGGTCTGACTTTGGAAAACCAGGAAGCAGTGGACATTCATTTAGCCTTTCCATCACCAGGTGCTGATGGGAAGGGCTCTGAGTGCTGTGGACCCAATTCTCAGGTGGCCTGTAGGAAGGACAGGCATCACTACCTTCCCCGATCTACAGGGGAGGGGAGAGGCTTAAGGAGCCCTTATGGAGTCCAATACCAGGCACTTGGTACATGCTAAAGCAGGCGTGGAACTCAGAGACCCTTGGAAAAAAGGTATATTCCTTGTCCTTGAGGAGGCTACGGTCTGGGGGTTGGGAAGCAGCCAGTCACAGATTGTTCTAGCGCTGGGGTCGGTACGCACAGTGCAGGGGAGCATGGTGAGGAGTTTTGCCCTCTGGAGCTGGTGAGGCAGGCTGGGTCTTGAGGACGAGTCCTCGTTGGCAGGCAGATGAGAAGGTCAGGGTCACAGGCTGGGCCCGAGAGCAGCAAGAAGCTGCCTGGGGGTGCAGGGAACTTCTGGCTGGGGTAGTGGGGCTGTGCTGGATTTGTCCTGGGGAGTGACCCTGTCTCTGAATCCTGTTCAAAGCAAGACCCCCAGCTGCCACCAGCGCGAGTTCTTTGGTTTCTTTTCTCTCTCTCCCGCCCCCGCCCCCATCCCGCCAGTTTGCTTGTAGAGGAGAGGGTGTCCCGGGAAGATGAGAGGAAGCCCAGCCGCAGCCCAGGGTCTGCTGGCTCTGTCTGCAGGGTCACCTGAGCAAGGCTGCCGTGATTCCCCAGGGGGTGGCAGCCCGACCTGATGGGTGAGCACCGAGCTGGAAGTGAGGCCTCTGAAGGATGCCAGTGCAGCTGAGGTCACCCCTGTTCCTGCCAGCTCCGCCCTGCAGGCCAGGACACAGCAGAGCTGCTGGGGCAAAGGATTCCAAACCAAAATACTGACTCTCTCTCTCAGGCTAGGTTATTGGTTAAACAGGGCTTCACGTGTGTCCTTGGAACACCTCCCGCACAGCGGTTGACCTGGGACATATTTTAGTTTCCAGAGGGTCAGTATTCAAGCAGTCCTTTGAAACGGGGCATGTTTGATGTTGGGGTGCCAGCGTCTAAAGGTGATCTGGAGGGAGGTGGGACTGTGCCCGCTGCACCCAAGGAGCAGCAGAGACTGCCTCTCGGATTCCCGCTGACCTGCTAGCCTCACAGGCAGGCAGGGAGCCATTCCCTGATGCTCCGTCTCTGCATCCGGGAAGTGGCTCCCGGATGGCGGCAGGTGATGTGTGTGTTCTGCTCCCCACCCTCCATGGTTGGCCTCTCTGCAGTTGCTCCGTCATTCCAGAGTAGCCCTGCCAGCCATCCCCTGCGGCCCCCCTCCCTGGTGAGGCTTGTCCACACTGCCTGCAGGAAGGGTAGCCTGCGGGACAGAGAGGCTCTTTGCTCCCCCAGCTCGTGGGTGGAAAGTGTGCAGACCTCTGTGTTAGGGGCCTCCTTCACCTGAAGGTCAGTCGTCTCTTCGGTGGGTGTCCTGAAGCCAGAACTATTCGGGCGTGCGTCACATCCCGGGACAACCTTTGTTCCTTCTCTGTGGGGTCTCTCCCCCGCTCCCCAACCCCCTTCAGGCTCACCACTGACCCAGAAAGTTGACAACTTTCTGGCTGAGACACCGCTGCTCATGAAGTCACAGCTGTGCCTCTGGATCGAGGCTCTGTAAGTTTCTCCTGGGTTCCAGCCCATCTTTCCACGCTGATCTCTTCTCAGCCTCCACACTTAGACCCTGAAACATTCTCCCTCCGCCTCGAGGTGTCAAATTCCTAATGATCCTTCCAGGCTCCACAGGCATGTTGCCTTTTTCTTAAAGCTGTGGAATCACCAATGTGGGGGCCGTGGAGGCCGACCCCTCCAGCAGTGGCGCCTTACAGAGGAGGAAAGGCAGGCGTGGAGCAGAGAGGGAAGAATGCAGGCCCGGGAGCCCCATCAGGCCCCTTCCCTTTCCAGCCCGAGCATCTATCTTCCTCCTGCTGTGAGCTGGGAGCCTCTTCTCTACCAGGTGTTTCTACGGCGACTTTTTTTCAGAACCTGGAATTGCACTTAAGCTCTCTAATCTAATTTTTCTGTAACTTTATCCTTCCTTTACTAAATTGCAGGCCCTACAAATGTAGGGACCTATTCATTTTAACATTCCCTCAGTGCCCGTCATGGTATCTCTAAATGCATTTTTGCTCCGTGATTGAATCCAAGGGAAAGAAACCTGGTCCAGAAGGGAACGTGGGGTAGGTTATCGACGAGGAGATGGGATCCGGGCTCATGTTCTGTTCTCCAGCAGGATCTGAACAAATAGAGATGTGCTCTGTCTTTGGGGAGGTCCAGCCACAGAGAAGGACACCGCAGAACTGTGTGGGGCTGAGGTGGGTGGGATGTTGGCTTGTGGGATGTTTGGTGCACCGCAGGACCCAGCCCGCGGGTGGGCCTTCTGGGACGTTGCGGGGTGGGCTGGACAGTCCCGGGTTGCCTGGATGTGGGGGCAGCAGGCACCCCAGTTCCAGAGTTAGGTGGCAAGCCTTGCATGGACCGGTTGGAGGGGGCCAGGTGGCCTGAGCTCCATGGCTCAGGGAGGTCGAGACGGGGAGGGGGTTGTACAGGGCCCAGCTAGGGAGACTTGATGGGGGGACGGTGACCCCCCCCCGGCCAGGGCCCACCCAGGTGGGTGTTATTGGAACTCCAGTGAAGAAATGACTGCTGGGAAGTGGGGTGAAGGTGGGTAGACCTTGAAGAAGGGTCACTGGATAAGGGGGCGCCCTGTGCTGGTGTGAGAGGGGGCAAAGAGGATGCGTTCTTGAGGATGTCGGGGACCCTGGGCTGGGGGTGAGTTTCCATCGGCCTTGTGAGTCTGGATCTTTCTAATGGGAGGGAGAGGTGCTCTAGGTAAAGAGGTGCCTAGATTTTCTGGAAAGAGTGTTTTTCAGGTGAACGTGGTGGGGACCCTCGCTTCACGTGGATGTGCGGAACGGTCAGAGGGTCGGTGCATCCAGGGTGTGTGAGATGACCCAGGGCAGTGATCCTGTTCTCTGTCCCCGGGGAGTCTGTTTCTTGGATGTCTTCCCCTCTCCTTCTGTGCACGGGGCCAGTTTGCATCCAGAAGCTGGTGGTAGGCTGTGTGTTCCAGGAGCAGCTTTGCTCTGGCAAGTTTTGAAGGTCTGCAGAGACCCTGGGCGGGGGGGGGGGGGAGGTGGGGGGGGGCGGCTGTTTGTTATGCCATTGAGAACATAAAGAAACAAACAGTCCCATAAATTAATTTTTCCTGACACCCCTATTGCCACACAGCACTTCTTGGTAGCACATGCACTGCTCAGAACAGTCCTAAGAAATGGAACAAAAGAGCTCCCTGCAGACTTTCAGAGCTGGGCGCCTTGGGATAATTTAAATTTGTTGGCGGGAACTGTGTATTTCTTCCTAATCGCTTGGCAGGGTGAGGTGGTCCCAGGGCTGCTGCGGACCAGACAGAGCTGGCTGTCCCTGCTGGGAGCTCAGGCTCTTCTTTCTTCTTTATGTCTCCACCGAGCCTTAGCTGGGGGCCTTGAGAACTGAGACGGGCTTGTTGTGGGAGACAGAGTATTGGCTGGGGCAGATGTATTAGAAGGAAGAAAAATAGGATCTTTATTCCATCAGCTCCTGGGACCCTAAGAAATTACCTCTGTTTCCAAGTTTATTTTCCCTCTAACATCTCAGTCTCACTCACTGCTTCCTTCCTAACTTCTCTCTTGTCCCCAAGCAGGGAGTGATGCTATAGACCCAGGGTTTGTGTGCCCCCGAATTCGTGTATTGAAACGTAATCCCCAGTGGGATGTTGCTGGGAGGTGGGGACTTTGGGAGGTGATGAGGGCGGGGACTTCAAGAATAGGGTTATTGTTCAGTCGCAAAGTCACGTCTGACTCTTTGCGACCCCGTAGACTGCAGCACGCCAGGCTTCTCTGCCCTCCACTATCTCCTGGAGCTTGCTCAAACTCATGTCCATCGAGTTGGTGATGCTGTTTAACCATCTCATCCTCTGCTATCCCATTGTCCTTCTGCCCTCAATCTTTCCCAGCATCAGAATCTTTTCCAGTGGGTCGGCTCTTCCTATCAGATGGCACAGGACTGGAACTTATTAGCACCCATCACTTCGTAGTAAATAGAAGGAAGAACACTGGAAGCAGGAGGCAGTGAGAGATTTTATTTTCTTTGTCTCCAAAATCACTGTGGACAGTGACTGCAGCCATGAAATTAAAAGACTCTTGCTCCTTGGAAGGAAAGCTGTGACCAACCTAGACAGCTTATTAAAAAGCAGAGACATCGCTTTGCTGACAAGGGTGGGTATAGTCAAAGCTGTGGGTTTTCCAGTAGTCACGAACAGGGTTAGTGGCCTTTTAAAATAGACCCCAGGGAGCTCTCTAGCTCCTTCTCCGTGGGAGGACACAGCGACAGAACAACTGTCTTGGGCTGGAAGGTGGCTGTCACCAGACACTGAATCCCCTGGCACCTTGATCTTGGAAGCCCAGGCTCCTCATCTGTGAGAGATGGGTGTCTGCGTTTACAAGCCGCTGCATCTGTGGGATTTTTTTTTTTATTAAGGAAGTCCGGATGGACTAAGATAGGCAAAAATGTTTCATCACCAGTCATGCTGGGGGTGAGACCCCCCACTGCTGATCATCCTCTGAGACCCAGGTAAGGTCACGTTCCCTCCGATGCCAGGGCCTCGGAGTTCAGTGTGTGTTTTGGAGACACGGTTCAGCCCATAGCATGCATCTCCCAGTACCACGGAGTACATGTGCTTATGTCCTTGTACGTTACTGTGTGTTTGGTCAGCAACAGGGTGCTCCCTGTGTGTGGTGACAAGCCCCAGAAGAGGCCAGTTGCTGGCCTTGGGTCAGCTGCCCCGAGGACTAGGGTCTTCTTGAGGCAGCCCCGTTCTGTGCCAGGCTCTGGTGCCAGATAGCTCCCCAGGCTGCACTCTTCATCCATGTTCAGGTCTCCGGAGAGGGGCAGTTGGTGTCGGATCCATGTGTCTGTGTTTTAATCGTGGAAGCCACCTTCTCTGAAAGTGTGTGGCTGCCTCTGTTCCTGTCTCATTGCTCTGGGCTGGGTGGCTCCTGGTGGGAGTGAGAGAAGCCAAGGAAGCGAGAGGTTGCAGGAGCAGGGAGGGTGGTCTCAGGCAGGTGGGACAGGACAGGACCGAGCTCCTGGCGTGTTGCGTGGCTGGACTGCTATCTAATAATCATCTTTGCTGCTCTTACCTGATCTTCTTTGAAAGACAGGAATCCAAACGGAGTGACATCCAGCCTATGGTGCATGGGGTTTAAATATTCTTGGTGTCTCTCCAGTGTGGTGCCAGCACACCCAAACCTCCGTGGGTATTTCTGGTTTTGGGTGTGGTGAGGGCCAGATGGCCTCACTGAGTCGATGGACATGAATTTAAGCAAGCTCTGGAAAGTCGGTGATGGGCAGGGAAGCCTGGCGTGCTGCAGCCCATGGGGTCGCAAAGAGTCGGACACGACTGAGCGACTGAACTGAACTGAACTGAACTGAGGGGCCAGAAAAGCATGGCCCTGTCCTGTTCAATTCTGATTCCCTCTAACTCCTGGCACGTGGTACCTGCTACACAGCAGGTGCTCAGTGAATGTTTGGTGAACTTAGTAGGCATCTGTTCCCTTCAGAGACATTCAGGTCCAGAAACAATCTCATCCATCCATCCATTCTTTGTGTTCATTTCATTCATTCATTTGGCAAAACCTTTTTGGTCCTGGGGGTTCAAAGGTAGATTAAGGAGTAGACTGAAGGTGAGGGCATGGGGAGAGGGCAGGTAGGGGGCTGATGAAGCTTTTCTAGAACGTGAGAAATGGAATATTTCTTGCCTTATCAGTAAACAAGGATGCCACAGTCATCAGCGATTGCAGCCCTCCAGTGAGGGCTGGTGAGCCCTAAGGGTACTCAGGAAGGAGAAGAAGACATGCACTCTAACAGCCATCAGACCACAGCCACTCAACACAGGGAGCTCCCCAGGGGAACCAGGTTGTGAAAACACAAGATACTGGCCCCAGTAGCTGAGATGCAAATGAAAGGAATGATTTCGATGAGCCCAGACTCTTGCATCTTCCCAGACGTGCACGAGTGCCCTGTGTGTCTGCGTGCTCAGTCGTGTCCGACTGTTTGTGACCCCATGAACTGCAGGCTACCAGGCATCTCTGTCCATGGGATTTCTCAGGTAAGAATACTGGAGTGGGTTGCCATTTCTTCCTTCAGGGCATCTTCTCAAACCAGGGATTGAACCTGTGTGTCCCGCATTAGAAAAACACTAAAATCCTTAACTTGCGATGTGTGGTTTTCTTTAATGAACAATAATCTTTTGATGTTTGGACTACCTGCCCTTTGTTGCAAAATTTCTGTGTAACCTGGCTCCTCCCCTTGCCTCCTCAGAGCGGTTCCCTCAGGGTCACTTGAGATGCTGTCTCTCTGGCTTAAAGTCTTAATAATTCACACTGAATAAAACATGACTCTCAACTCTTAGGTTCTGAGAGCTTCCCTGGTGGTTCAGATGATAAAGAATCTGTCTGTAATGCAGGAGATCCTGGTTCGATCCCTGGGTTGGGAAGATCCCTTGGAGAAGGGAATGGCTTCTTAAATGGCAGTATTCTTGTCTGGAGAATTCCCCGAACAGAGGAGTCTGGTGGGCTAGAGTCCGTGGGGTCCCAAAGAGTCAGACACGACTGAGCAACTAACACTTAAGTTGACCAACAAGATCAGTGATTAGCAAGACAGGTATCAATCTCTTACACTTTTGCAGTTTTGTAAATTTCAGTAACTTATATGTAGACTACGTCATGTGAAATAACAGGCTGGATGACCTCACAGGCTGGGATCAAGATTGCTAGAAGAAATATCAACAACTTCAGAAAGGCAGATGATACTACTCCAGTGGCAGAAAGTGAAGAGGGACTAAAGAGCTTCTTGATGAGGGTAAAAGAGGAGAGTGAAAAGGCTGCTTTTAAACTGCACATTCAAAAAACTAAGGTCATGGTATCTGGTTCCATCACTTCATGGCAAATAGATGGGGGGAAGGTGGAAACAGTGACAGATTTTTATCTTCTTGGGCTCCAAAATCACTGTGGACAGAGACTGCAGCCATGAAATTAGAATATGCTTGTTCCTTGGAAGAAAAAAGCTATGAGAAACCTAGACAGTGTATGAAAAAGAAGAGACATCACTTTACCGACAAAGGTCCATATAGTCAAAGCTATGGTTTTTCCAGTAGTCATGTACAGATGTGAGAGTTGGACCATAAAGATGGCTGACTGCTAAAGAATTGATGCTTTTGAACTGTGGTGTTGGGAGAAGAACAGCAAGGGGATCCAACCAGTCCATCCTAAAGGAAATCAGTCCTGAATATTCACTGGAAGGACTGATGCTAAAGCTGAAGCTCCAATACTTTGGCCACTTGATGCCAAGAGCCAACTCATTGGAAAAGACCCTGATGCTGGGAAAGATTGAGGGCAGGAGAAGGGGGTGACAAAGGATGAGATGGTTGGATGGCATCTCTGACTCAGTGGACATGAATTTGAACAAACTCCAGGAGATGGTGAAGGACAGGGAAGCCTGGGGTGCTGCAGTCCATGGGGTCGCAAAGAGTGGGACACGACTTAGTGACTGAACAATAACAAGAAATGTCAATTTCACTCTAGTGAAAACAACCAGTTGGGACAGCTAGGAATTTCCATCCAGCGACATCACTCACTCTCCATTTCTCCTCTCTGTGAAATAACTCCAGCTTAAGGGGCATGCTTTTAATATGCTCAATAAATATTTATCCAGCCCCCGTCCTTCGCTGGGTCCTGTGCTATGGAATGTGCAAGCGGCAGTGTTTGTCCTGAAATGAACGTGTCCTTCCTTCAGCAGAGTGGCTGGAAACGGTCTTATCTGTTAATACTTTAATCGCTCCTAGGATTCCTTTCCTTGGGCCTGCAGCCATGCTTCCTTGCTGGTGACCTTGTTTTCTTCCCCTCTCCAGCCACGTGCAGCTGGCCCAGACTTTATCCAGAAGGACCTTGCCCACTGCAGAGTGCTGGTGGGAGGCCTTGGGCTGTGTCCCGGGGCCTTGCAGATAAGCCTTCTCCCTGGGGGGGCAGGCTCTCTTGCTGGTGCAGTAGGAGCAAACCAAAGGGGGGCTGGGGAGAGGGGAGAGTGGGCAGAGGGCAGGGCTGTTGAGCCCTTGCTCTGCAGCCAGTCCCATGTGAACTGTGCCCCGAGTGTGGAAAGTGTCTGGTTTCCAAAATCTAGTGTGAAAAACAGAATGCAGGGTATCGCATTAATAACGTTGAAGTTGATCACACGTTGAAACGATTTTAGTTTGGCTACACTGAGTTAAATACATTACTAAAATGAATTTCCTTTGCTTCCTTTTCCTTTTTTTTTTTTTAAATGTGGCTCAGAGGTTAAAGCGTCTGCTTGCAATGTGGGAGACCCGGGTTCAATCCCTGGATCGGGAAGATCCCCTGGAGAAGGAAATGGCAACCCACTCCTGTATTTTTGCCTGGAGAATCCCATGGACGGAGGAGCCTGGTGGGCTACAGTCCGCGAGGTCGAAAAGAGTCGGACACGACTGAGTGACTTCACTTCACTTCACTTCACCAGGACATTTAAAATTACAGAAGTGGCTCTCTTTAGGTTTCCTAGACTGACGATCTAAAGAAGGGACTTGGGGAGGTGCTTTTCTTTCGTGGTTCACAGACCCTGTGGCCAGCCCTGCCTGTTCTCGAGGCTGGCTGCCTGGGGACTTGATGCAGCCAGCCCTGGTGGGCCAGCCAGCAGCGGGTCCAGGCCTGACTTGTGCAGAGTTCATTGTCACCGGGACTGTTCTCTCTTGAGTTTAGTCCCAGATGCTTGACATTCCTGCCCAGTGGGGCCCATCCTCTTCTCAGCAGCCTGTGTTACTCAGATTCAACCGTTCTGCTGGCTCCATTCAGTCCCAACACAGATGCAAGAGTCTGTGGACTTTTATGTCTAATGTGTAAAATGAGGGGCATGCCTTAGAGGAACTTAACATTTTTTTTTACTAAACTCCTTAGTCCTTGAAATCTGCCTTGACCCTGACCTTTTTGTGGTCCAGTCTCTAGGTCGTGTCCTACTCTTTGTGACCCCACGACTGCAGCACGCCAGGCTTCCCTGTCCTTCACTATCTCCCAGAGTTTGCTCAAACTCATGCCCATTGACTTTGACCTTTGGCCTCGGGTTAATTGTCACGAGCCCTCCTGATTTTCCCTCCCAAGTCCCACGTGTCTTACAGCATCCACACTGCTGGCCTTTGAACCTCAGCTCTGGCCGCCCACTGTCCAGGGTCCAGTCCAGCCGCACCCACCCCTGAATGCCCAATGGAGGCTGATTGAGAGAATCCTTTCCCATACCCGTGCCATCGTGGTGAATCCTGCTACCTGCTCCCGGCCCAGGGCCACACACCTTGCCCAGGGATGCGGTAGGGTGTTGCCTGCAGCTGATCAGCCGCTCACCCAGGTGGCCGGCTCCAGCTGACCTCTTAAAGCTGCTGCCCTCATTCCTGGTTGCGGTGCCGGCCCTGTTTGCATCCCTGCTTCAGAGCCACCTGCTCTTTGCTCCTGCATCTTTGAGACGTGTCTTTTCACCCACCTGTCCCTTCTCTGGCCTGCTGTCCTAGGCTGGCTGCTGTTGCTGGACAGCAGTGGTGGTCCAGGGCATCGCAGGCTCCCGCACCCCCGCATCACCTGCTTTCCTCTGCATCCCAGGCTTGTCTCAGCTCCCCCACCTTGGCACGGTGCCTGCTCCTGAGATCCTCCTGGCTCATCCCCCTGCTCCTCTTCCTGCCTGTTCCTGGGAGCACTGCATGGTTTCTTCAGACCCCATCATGTTCCTGACCTGCCCTGGCATTCATGGTGACGTGGAGTTGAGTCAGCTTATACTCCCAGGCACAGCAGGCATGGTGCCTAGGGCCTGCGAGCTTTGCAATGTTGAATATTTTAAAAATCCTGGAAATAAGCATTAGCTTCAAAGTTTAAAAAAAAAAAAATCAAGACAAAAACCAAAAGCCTTCACCAAAGAGAATTGATGGTAACACCTGTGTTGTGTTATGTTGACAAGATATAACCGTCATTTAGTCAACCGAAAGTTAAGACACAGTTATGTAGAAAATCGTGTTTACCTTGAAATGAGTGTGCTTTTTAGTGTTTGGCTTGATTCTCTGAGGCCTCTGGGAATGAAACCTCCCCAAGTTAAGCACTGCCCTCCACACTTCTTGCTTTCCCACCTCTGCCTGGCACCAGAAATGAGACACAGACTTCCACATTTGTCTGTCACTCTCCTGGCTTGGTAACCCTGGCCTGTCACTCCGTTTTGAATTCCCAGCCCAGGGCCTGGTACACTCTGCTTCACTGTACTAAACTTTTAACTCATCTCAGTACATTGAAAACATAGATAAATACAGGACATTAAGATCCTGCTTGAAGATTTACATTTTCTTTTTTTCTGAAACACTGCCCATATGGTAGTTTTTAAAACCACTGACATTTATAAACTGACTCCACATGACAAAAACCCTTAGATGAGCTGCTAATAAAAATAATCATTCAGAAGCTGAAAATGCAGTTTGTATGATTTTAGCTTAAATTGTTTGTGGAGTTTTCCTTCCGTGGACCCTATGTGCTTAATCTGCACCACACTGCTTGCTTAGACATCAATCTTGCTGTTGTTTAGCTGCTAAATTGTGTCCACCTCTTTTATGACGCTATGGACTGTAGCCTGCCAGGATCCTCTGTCCATGGCATTTACCAGGCAAGAATACTGGAGTGGGTTGCCACTTCCTTCTCCAGGGGTCCTTCCCGACTCAGGGATTGAATGGGCATCTCTTGTGTCTCCTGCATTTGCAGGCAGACTCTTTGCCACTGAGCCACCGGGGAAGTCTTGACAATGTAACTACCGTTTTGTTGTTGTTCAGTCACTAAGTCGTGCCTGACTCTTTGCAACCCCATAGACTGTAACACACCAGACTTCTCTGTCCTCCAGTATCTCCTGGAGTTTGCTCAAGTTCATGTCCTTGAGTCAGTGGTGCTACCTAACCCTCTCATCCTCTGTCGTCCCCTTCTCCTTTTGCCTTCAATCTTTCCCAGCATCAGGCTCTTTTCCAATGAGTCAGTTCTTTGCATCAGGTGGCCAAAGTACTGGAGCTTCAGCTTCAGCATGAGTCCTTCCAATGAATATTCAGGGTTGATTTCCTTTAGGATTGACAGGTTTGATCTCCTTGCAGTCCAAGGGTCTCTCAAGAGTCTTCTCTAGCACCAAACATTATATGATAGCAACTATGTATCTTGGTGGTTAAGATAAAGGATATTTCTGGGTTATAATTTTTTAAAATTGAAAAACAACTCAAAGAAAAACTAGCTACAGGGAACATTTGCTAATACTATGAAGTAGGCCCTTCTGCAGAGCAGGAAGCTTTGAAATATAAATTGTGTTGTTTCAGCATAGGGAAGGAATTTCTAGGTCTAGGCTGGGGGAAGGGATGATTGAAGGATAAAGGCATAACTTTTGTTTGCAGCTGCATAATTACTTCAAACAGTCATACTTTGGAGAATTTTGCTTGGGAAAACGATACTAAATGTGGAGAAAAGAAATGTCGTAGGCCCAAATGCTCTTCATTTGTTTGTTCATTTTAAATAATAGCCCCAAATGGAGAACATCTAAATTTGGACAAGCAAATTCCTGCTCTAATTTGATAAGATTTTTGGAGATGGTGGGCATAGGAGAATGTTTGTAATATATCACTAAGTGAAAACAGTTATGAGACTGAATTGTATATACAATATAATATTGTGTACAGGTATGAAAAATATACTGAAGACGGGAGTCCAGTCTCCTCCTATTGACTGTGACCTTTTCCTATTTTTGATTTTTAAAATGTGGTTCTAATTTAATTTTACAGTGAAATTATTTCAGTTTAAAAGTGGTCTTACTTGTAAATTCTGCCCAATTTACAATGTGCAGACTCTTTGCGACCCCATGGACTGTAGCCTGCCAGGCTCCTCTGTCCATGGAATTCTCCAGGCCAGAATACTGGAGTGAGTGGGTAGCCGTTGCCTTTTCCAGAGGATCTTCCCGACCCAGAAATCGAGTCGGGGTCTCCTGCATTGCAGGCAGATTCTTTACCAGCTGAGCTACCAGGGAAGCCTTAAATTCTGCACACCCTCCCCCAGCATTTTATTGTTTCATACACAGCAAATATATTTCAGCAAATAACCTTGTATGTCAAGAGGATATTTTGCTGCCAGGGCTTAAAGAGAAATGAGGGCACATTAGTACACACCTGTCCAGTCAGTTAAAGAGATAAAGCAATATAAACACTGACAGTTTCCCTGAAAAGGGACTCTTTAAGGCCTGCTTTTAGCTCATGTGCTTGCATCTGAGCAGTGACGGTCAAAGTCGGGACCGTGACACTGGCCGCGTGAAGTCCAGGCATCTGTGGCTGTTGTCGCTGCTGAGCAGAGCAGAGCAGGACCACAAGGACAGTGGCTTGGAATCCTTCTCCAGACTTCACGTCCCATTGGAAACTTCTGGAAAGACCCTTAGCCTCTCTGTAAATGGTCCCAGTTTATTCACGAAAACTGAGACTAGTACTAGGGCTGCTTCTCTTACAGGCTTCTCTGAGGATTGCATACATTGCCAGTGAGAAACTCTGAAGGAAAACATTCACCATCCGTCAGAAGGCAGATGCACAAATAACTCTTCCGAGTTCCGAGAGCAAGGAGGCAGTCAGATGTAAGATGCGCTGGGAACTCGGACAGACACTGCCTAATGTACTCGTATCCCATCTTGAAAGCTCCTCCTGGTTGAATAAAATATTGCCATCTGGTCCACAAAAATGGAAAGTATTAGACCCATTAAGCTTGTTATTTTCTTTAGCTTTTCTGCTCTTTCTGTTTCAGTTCAGTTCAGTTCAGTAGCTCAGTCGTGTCTGACTCTTTGCAACCACATGAATCGCAGCACGCCAGGCCTCCCTGTCCATCACCAACTCCCGGAGTTCACTCAGACTCACATCCATCGAGTCAGTGATGCCATCCAGCCATCTCATCCTCTGTCGTCCCCTTCTCCTCCTGCCCCCAATCCCTCCCATCATCAGAGTCTTTTCCAATGAGTCAACTCTTCGCATGAGGTGGCCAAAGTACTGGAGTTTCCACTTTAGCATCATTCCTTCCAAAGAAATCCCAGGGTTGATCTCCTTCAGAATGGACTGGTTGGATCTCCTTGCAGTCCAAGGGACTCTCAAGAGTCTTCTCCAACACCACAGTTCAAAAGCATCAATTCTTCAGCGCTCAGCCTTCTTCACAGTCCAACTCTCACATCCATACATGACTACTGGAAAAACAATAGCCTTGACTAGACGGACCTTTGTTGGCAAAGTAATATCTCTGCTTTTTAATATACTATCTAGGTTGGTCATAACTTTTCTTCCAAGGAGTAAGTGTCTTTTAATTTCATGGCTGCAATCACCATCTGCAGTGATTTTGGAGCCCCCCAAAATAAAGTCTGACACTTTGCCCACTGTTTCCCCATGTATTTCCCATGGAGTGATGGGACTGGATGCCATGATCTTCGTTTTCTGAATGTTGAGCTTTAAGCCAACTTTTTCACTCGCCACTTTCACATTCATCAAGAGGCTTTTTAGTTCCTCTTCACTTTCTGCCATAAGGGTGGTGTCCTCTGCATATCTGAGGTTATTGATATTTTTCTCGGCAGTCTTGATTCCAGCTTGTGCTTCTTCCAGTCCAGCGTTTCTCATGATGTACTCTGCATATAAGTTAAATAAGCAGGGTGACAATATACAGCCTTGACGTACTCCTTCTCCTATTTGGAACCAGTCTGTTGTTCCATGTCCAGTTCTAACTGTTGCTTCCTGACCTGCATATAGGTTTCTCAAGAGGCAGGTTAGGTGGTCTGGTATTCCCATCTCTTGAAGAATTTTCCACAGTTTATTGTGATCCACACAGTCAAAGGCTTTGGCATAGTCAATAAAGAAGAAATAGATGTTTTTCTGGAACTCTCTTGCTTTTTCGATGATCCAGCGGATGTTGGCAATTTGATCTGTGGTTCCTCTGCCTTTTCTAAAACCAGCTTGAACATTTGGAAGTTCACAGTTCACGTATTGCTGAAGCCTGGCTTGGAGAATTTTGAGCATTACTTTACTAGCATGTGAGATGAGTGCAATTGTGTGGTAGTTTGAGCATTCTTTGGCATTGCCTTTCTTTGGGATTGGAATGAAAACTGACCTTTTCCATTCCTGTGGCCACTGCTGAGTCTTCCAAATTTGCTGGCATATTGAGGGCAGCACTTTCACAGCATCATCTTTCAGGATTTGAAATAGCTCCACTGGAATTCCATCACCTCCACTAGCTTTGTTCATAGTGATGCTTTCTAGGGCCCACTTGACTTCACATTCCAGGATGTCTGGCTCTAGGTGAGTGATCACACCATCATGATTATGTTGGTCATGAAGATCTTTTTTGTATAGTTCTTCTGTGTATTCTTGCCACCTCTTCTTAATATTTTCTGCTTCTGTTAGGTCCATACCATTTCTGTCCTTTATCGAGCCCATCTTTGCATGAAATGTTCCCTTGGTGTCTCTAATTTTCTTGAAGAGATCTCTAGTCTTTCTCATTCTGTTCTTTTCCTCTATTTCTTTGCATTGATCTCTGAGGAAGGCTTTATCTCTTCTTGCTATTCTTTGGAACTCTGCATTCAGATGCTTGTATCTTTCCTTTTCTCCTTTGCTTTTCGCTTCTCTTCTTTTCACAGCTATTTGTAAGCCCTCCTCAGACAGCCATTTTGCTTTTTTGCATTTCTTTTCCATGGGGATGGTCTTGATCCCTGTCTCCTGTACAATGTCACGAACCTCCATGAAAAGGCAAAATGATAGGATACTGAAAGAGGAACTCCCCAGGTCAGTAGGTGCCCAGTATGCTACTGGAGATCAGTGGAGAAATAACTCCGGAAAGAATGAAAGGATGGAGCCTAAGCAAAAACAATACCCAGTTGTGGATGTGACTGGTGATAGAAGCAAGGTCCAATGCTGTAAAGAGCAATATTGCATAGGAACCTGGAATGTCAGGTCCATGAATCAGGGCAAATTGGAAGTGGTCAAACAAGAGATGGCAAGAGTGAACGTCAACATTCTAAGAATCAGTGAACTAAAGTGGACTGGAATGGGTGAATTTAACTCAGATGACCATTATATCTACCACTGCGGGCAAGAATCCCTTAGAAGAAAAGGAGTAGCCATCATGGTCAACAAGAGTCCAAAATGCACTACTTGGATGCAATCTCAAAAATGACAGAATGATCTCTGTTCGTTTCTAAGGCAAACCATTCAATATCAAGGTAATCCAAGTCTATGCCCCAACCAGTAATGCTGAAGAAGCTGAAGCTGAACGGTTCTATGAAGCCCTACAAGACCTTTTAGAACTAACACCCAAAAAAGATGTCCTTTTCATGATAGGGGACTGGAATGAAAAAGTAGGAAGTCAAGAAACACCTGGAGTAACAGGCAGATTTGGCCTTGGAATACGGAATGAAGCAGGGCAAAGACTAATAGAGTTTTGCCAAGAAAATTCACTGGTCATAGCAAACACCCTCTTCCAACAACACAAGAGAAGACTCTACACATGGACATCACCAGATGGTCAACACTGAAATCAGATTGATTATATTCTATGAAGCCAAAGATGGAGAAGCTCAATACAGTCAACAAAAACAAGACCAGGAGCTGACTGTGGCTCAGATCATGAACTCCTTATTGCCAAATTCAGACTTAAACTGAAGAAAGTAGGGAAAACCACTAGACCATTCAGGTATGACCTAAATCAAATCCCTTATGATTATACAGTGGAAGTGAGAAATAGATTTAAGGGCCTAGATCTGATAGACAGAGTGCCTGATGAACTATGGACGGAGGTTCTTTCTGTTTAGCACAGCTTAAATGAAATAGTGCTATATTTCTTCCTTTACAAAAGTTTTCTCTTTTGATTGTTGTTTTGCTTTAATTTTTTGGTGAAAATGCCCCAAAGTACTGCATTGCTAATAGATACAGTAGAGACTATAGCTATGGACTGAGGTTAGTCATTCCAAAGTTCACAACCCTTGTGTTTCATGTATCCATCTTAACCAATAGCATTTTAGCCTAACTAAATATTTATCAATTTCATTGATCTTTCAGAGAATCAGTTCTTGATTCTGTTGCTTTTCTGTTTATGATTTCATTGATTTTTGCTCTAGTTTTTACAGTGTCTTTTCCTCTGCTTGTTTTCGGCCTAAGTTACCCTCTTTTGTTTTCTAAAAACAAGTTTTGGTTATTTATTTCAGATCTTCCTTCTTTTGGAATGTATGCAGTGTATTTGCTCCAGTCTGCTCATCTTGATAAGTTATGTTTTTATTTTCATTCAGTTCAAAATACTTTTCAGTTTCTCTTGAGACTTCTTTGACCAGCGTGTTATTTAGAAGTGTGCTGCTTAATCTCCAGATCGTTGGGAATTTTCCAGTTTCATTCCATCGTAATGTAAGGCATACTTGGTATGATTTCTGCTGCTTTTGTTAATTTGATAAACTGTTTTATAGCCTTGAATGTTCCATGTGAACTAGAAGAATGTGCATTCTGCTGCTATTGGATGGACTATTCTGTGTGTCAAATAGATCAAGTTGATTGCTTAGTGCTGTTCAGGTCAGCCATGTACTTAACTGTATTTCTTCTTGTTGAATCTTGTCTATTACTGCTGCTGCTGCTGCTGCTGCTGCTAAGTCGCTTCAGTTGTGTCCGACTCTGTGCGACCCCATGGACTGCAGCCTACGAGGCTCCTCCGTCCATGGGATTTTCCATGGCAAGAGTATTGGAGTGGGGTGCCATTGCCTTCTCTATGTCCATTACTTTAAGGAGTGGAAATTCTCTAACTATAATAGTGCTTGTGTGCTTAGTTACTCAGTTGTGTCCCACTCTTTGCAACCCCATGGGCTATAGCCCACCAGACTCTTCTGTCCATGGAATTCTCCAGGCAAGAATACTAGAGTGGTTGCCATGCCCTCCTGCAGGGGATCTTTCCAAACCAGGATTGAACCTAGGTCTCCCGTATTGCACGCAGATCCTTTACCATCTCAGCCACCGTTTCTTCTTGCAGGACTGTTAATGTTTTCTTCTATATGTTGACACTATACTGCTCATGGATATGTATTTAGTTCTCTTATGTCTTCTTGGAGAATTGACTCCTGTATCTTACACAGTGTCCCTTTCCCCTGATGGTTTTCCTTGGTCTGAAGTCGGCTTTGTTTGAAATTAACATAGTTGCTCCAGCTTTCTTTTCTTTAGCATTGACATACGGGTCTTTCTCTATTCCTTTATTTTTAACCTGAGTCTTTTTATTTAAAATTGGTTTCTTTAAACAACATATCATTGAATCTTACTTTTTTATTCACCCTGGAAATCTCTGACTTTTAACTGGTGCAGTTAGACTTTTCACATTTAAAGTGACTATTGATATAGTTGGATTAGTATCCACCATATTTGAAATTGTTTTCTATTCATGACATCTGTTCTTTGATTTTTTTTTCTCCCCCATTTTTCTGACTTCTCTGGTTTTGAGTATTTTGTATCATTCTATTTTATCTCCTCTATTAGCATATCAGTTAAACTTCTTTTTAATGTGGTTGCCATAGAGTTTGGGCTATATATATATATATATATATATATATATGGAGAAGGCAATGGCACCCTACTTCAGTACTCTTGCTTGGAAAATCCCATGGATGGAGGAACCTGATAGGCTGCAGTCCATGGGGTTGCTAAGAGTCGGACACGACTGAGTGACTTCACTTCCACTCTTCACTTTCATGCACTGGAGAAAGTGAAGTTGCTCAGTCATGTCTGACTCTTCGCGACCCTGTGGACTGTAGCCTACCAGTCTCCTCCATCCATGGAATTTTCCTAGGCAAGAGTACTGGAGTGGGTTGCCATTTCCTTCTCCAGGGGATCTTTCCCACCCAGGGATTGAACCTGGGTCTCTCGCATTGTAGGCAGACACTTTACCATCTGAGCCACCAAGGAAGCTGGCAACCCACTCCAGTGTTCTTGCCCCAGGGACAGGGGAGCCTGATGGGCTGTCGTCTCTGGGGTTGCACAGAGTCGGACATGACTGAAGCGACTTAACAACAGCAGCAGCATATATATATATATATAAATACTAAACTAACTCCACTTTCAGATAAAACTGTTCCACTTGATGTGTACGTAGTAAAGATTCTTAGAGTATTTCTGATTCTTCTCTACCTGCCTTTATGATTTTTATTGACATTGTTTCATTTATCCATATTCTGAAGTTGCTATTTCTGCTTTAAATAATTTCTTTTAGATCAGTTAAGAAAAGGGAAAATGGATATTTTCATTCATTCCTTCTCTGACTCTTTTCCTGTGTTTATGTTGATCTGAGTTTCTGACGTATCATTTTCTTTCTCTCTGAAGAACTTTATACTTTTTGTGAGGCAGAACACCTGGTGGTAGATTCCTTCAATTTTGGCTTGTCTAAAGAAATATTGGGTTGGCCAAAAGGGTCATTCAGGACCTGAACAACCCTTTTGGCCAACCCAATATTTATTTTTCCTTCACTTTTGAGGGATATTTTTCTTGGAAGTAGAATTTTAGTGTGGTGATGTTTTTCTTTCAACATTTTAAATATTTCACTCCACTTTTTGCATGTGGAGAGACTTCTCTTTTTCAGAAGTCAGATCTGATTTCTTATTCCTTCTCCTCTACAGGTAAAGTGTTTTTTTCTCCTTCATTTCTGCTTTCTTTCATGATTTTAATTCAGTCTTTGATTTCTGCAATTGAATATGATGTGCTAAGGAGTGCATATTTTGCTATTTATCCTGTTTGATGTTCCTTGAGCTTACTGAACCTGTGGTTTGGTGTCTGTAATTGATTATGGAAAATTCTCAGCCATTCTTGCTGCAAATATTTTCCTCCTCTGTTTTCTCTTTTTTCTTTTTCTGACATTCTAATTATGCATATGCCATACTTTCTGAAATTTTCCTACCATTCTTGGATGTTCTTTTTTGTTTTAGTTATTATTATTATTTTTTTCTGTTTGCATTTTAGTTTGGCAACTTTCTATTGACCTCTCTTCAAACTTACTGACTTTTGTCTTGGCTTCTTTACAATGTTTTTGTTTTCTAGCATTTCCTTTGGTTCTTTAAAAAAAAAATGCATCTTTTTGCTTATATAACTGTGGATGGAAAATATCGCCTGCCAGTAAATGAAGGATGTTATGGCCATCAAGCCAGCATCTACAGAAGCTGACCCCAACTGCACACCCTGAGGGAATTTAGGATGGAGAAAGTAGGACCCTGGCCCCAGATAGCCAGGTGCTCATCAAAAGAGTGATTTCCACAAGCCCAGGCTCTTGCATTTCATCTTCCCATACACAGAAAAGAGCTAAATTAATTAACATGTGATGTTTGTTTGTTTGTTTTAATTAACTGTAATCTGGCTTAAAACTCAACATTCAGAAAACTAAGATCATGGCATCTGGTCCCATCACTTCATGGCAAATAGATGGGGAAACAGTGGAAACAGTGGCAGACTTTATTTTGGGGGGGCTCCAAAAATCACTGCAGATGGTGATTGCAGCCATGAAATTAAAAGACACTTTCCCCTTGGAAGGAAAGTTATGACCAGCCTAGAAGGCATATTAAAAAGCAGAGACATTACTTTGTTCACAAAGGTCCTTCTAGTCAAGGCTATGGTTTTTCCAGTAGTCATGTATGGATGTGAGAGTTGAACTATAAAGAAAGCTGAGAGCCAAAGAATTGATGCTTTTGAACTGTGGTGTTGGAGAAGACTCTTGAGAGTCCCTGGGACTGCAAGGAGATCCAACCAGTCCATCCTAAAGGAAATCAGTCCTGAATGTTCATTGGAAGGACTGATGTTGAAGCTGAAGCTCCAATACTTTGGCCACCTGATGTGAAGAGCTGACTCATTTGAAAAGACCCTGATGTTGGGAAAGATTGAAGGCAGGAGGAAAAGGGGATGGCAGAGGAGGAGATGGTTAGATAGCATCACCAAGTCAATGGACATGAGTTTGGGTGAACTCTGGGAGCTGGTGATGGACAGGGAGGCCTGGTGTGCTGCGGTTCATGGCGTCACAGAGTCGGACACGACTAAGCGACTGAACTGAACTGAATCTGTTACTGAGCTGAACTGACCTGTTTTTTATTTTTTATTTTTTTTTTTGCTAAACTTCTATATATTCTGGCTCCTCCCTTACCTCTTCGGAGCAGTCCCTCACAGCTATCTGAGAAGCTGTCTTCTGGGCTTAAGTCCTCAGAAAATCTGCCAAATCAAATGTAATTCTCAACTTCTGGGCTGTGCATTTTTGTCTCTTGACATATCCCGTTGGCTCTTATATTTTGTCTGCGTTCCCACAAAGAGCCCTTAATGTATTAACCATAGCTATTTTAATCCCGTGTGATAATTCCAGTATCTGTGTCATGTCTGAGTTTGGGCTTGCTCTGTCTCTTCAGAGTGCAATTTCTCTCGCCGGCGGTATGCTTTGTGGGTTTTTTGTTGATAGCGGAGAATGATGTGTTTGTTAGTAGGAACTGAGGTAAAAGGCCTGTAGGGTGAGGTTTTGTGTTAACGTCATAGGAGCTGAGCTGTGTTTAATGTGTGGTAGCTGTAGGTGCCAGAGGCCTCAGAGTCTCTCGTGACCTTTTTTGTCTTCCCTGATGCCTTTGGGGTTACCTGAGAACTCTTCGTTAGAGAGTGTCTGTTTCCCGTGGCTCTCTGAGCTGTGATTCACTGTCACCAGACACACACACACACACGCACACACACACACACACACACACACACGGGCACCTTATTAGTGGGGCTGTTAGCTGAGGGGCAGGGGAACATTGTGTATGCTGAACATTAAACCTCAGTCTTTTAAAAAACTGTTCTCCAATTTATTTGGCTGCATCAGGACTTAGTTGAGGCCTGTGGGATCTTCGCTGGTCGCTGCACTGTGGGGTGCAGACTCTAGTTGTAATGTGAGCCCAATAGTTGAGGTTGGCGGGCTTGGCTGGGGTTTCCCAGGTGGCTCGGTGGTAAAGAATCTACCCGCCAGCTCAGGAGACACAGGAGACACGGGTTTGATCCCTGGGTCAGGAGGATCCCCTGGAGGAGGAAATGGCAACCCACTCGAGTATTCTTGCCTGGAAAATTCCATGGACTGTGGAGCCTGGTGGGCTGCAGTCCATGGGGGTTGCAAAGAGTCAGACATGACTGAGCGTACACACACTGTTCTCACTAGGTGGGCCTAGTTGGTCCCTAGCATGTGTGATTTTAGTTCCCCAACCAGGGTTCGAACCCGTGTCTCCTGCATTGCAAGGTGGATTCTTAACTAGCCCACCAGAGAGCACCAGGTAAAGTCCCATACCTGACTTCACAGGCAGGGTACCTGGGCTGAGTTCTTCACAAGAGTCCCTTGGGTATCCTGCTCCTCCTTGGGTGAGCTGGACTGGAGTGGGATCATTACGGCTCCTTAGGTTCACTGAGGCCTGAAGACTGGGCCTTTGTTATGTAGAAAGTCCTGGGCGTATCTCAGTTGGTTTTTCCTCCCCTCTCCTAGCAGAGCCTGGAATGAATTTTCTTGGCTCCTCGCTGTGACAGCCTGGTAGGCTTCCTGGAGGTCAGACCCACCAAAATGTGGGGCCCCCTAAGATGGTGGTCCCTGGGAGTTTCCTTTCTCACTCAGGCTAGTGCATCCTCAATCCAGCAGTTTATGAAAATGAACACGTGGACGATCCTGTCTGTCCTGACCCTGGTGGAGTCTCCTTCCCGTGAGCAGATCTTGGCTCTGACTTGCTGACCTCTCCAGATTTCAGGGGGGGAATTTGCCCCCTTTGCCCTGTACTCTCAGTTTTCTGATGAGTCCACAAAATAGCAGATTGTGTGTTTGTTCAGACCTTTATGCAAGAATGGGAGTGACAGCTCGTTCTGTGTCAGCGATGAGACCTCAGATCTCCACCCTCACAGTTTTCTGCCCACGGGTGCTGTTCTGCCTCACTCTCGTTCATTCAATAACACACCTCCTGGGAGTGTCAGCCGTGGTAGTGTAGAGGACACCAGTGGAGACCAGGGCACTCAGAACTGTGGCATGAGCCTGGGGAATTCTGTGGGTCTGGGCCTTGACTTTATAACCTGTGTGCTTAGTCACTCAGTCGTGTCTGACTCTTTGCGACCCCCTGGACTGTAGCCTGCCAGGCTCCTCTGTCCCGGGAATTCTCCAGGCAAAAATACTGGAGTGGGTTGCCATGCCTGCCTCCAGGGGATCTTCCCCACCCAGGGATCAAACCCAGGTCTCCCGCATTGCACGCAGATTCTTTACTGTCTGAACCACCAGGGAAGCCCATAAGTAAAGGAAATTTCTGTTCCCTTCCAGCTGTAAATCTAACCATCTCTTTCTTCTGAATTATTCATGGTATTTTGCAGGATATTTTGCATAGGGTGGGTGTTCAAACTTTTCTTCATTAGCCTCATAACTTTTTGCCCTTTGAAGCAGGATATAATTATCTGGGTAATCTTTTCTTGTCTAATTTCATCATTCTGTCATTTATGGGACATGCTATCATGGATTTACAGACATTAGGCATTTATATATTTTTGAAAAATATAATGAATGACTTGAATAGAATTTTTCCAGGAAATATTTTATTTAAATTTTGGCTTTTAAATTGAAGTGCACAAGAACCCAGACACAAGAGGTCACATATTGTATATTCCATTTGTGTAAAGTGTCTGGAGTAGTAAAACCGTAGGGACAGCTAATTTCTGGTTACCAGGGACTGGGTGGAGTGAGAGAAGAGATTAACTGCTTTAACAGGTTCTGTTTTGGGGTGATGAGGATGTCATGCAACTTGACTGAGGTTCTGCTTGTACAGCATTGCGTGCGTACGTGTTTAGTCCTGTCTGACTCTTAGAAACCTCATGGACTGTAGCCCAGGCTCCTCTGTCTGTGGAATTCTCCAGGGTGGAATACTGGAGTGGGTAGCCATGCCCTCCTCCAGGGGATCTTCCTGACCCAGGGGCTGAACCCAAGTCTCTTGCATTGCAGGCAGATTCTTTACCATCTGAGCCACCCCACTGTGATGCATGGAACACACTGAATTGTTAACTTTAAAATGGTTGAATTTATGTTATGTGAATTTTATCTTAGTAAAAGTTACATATAGTACATTAGCCATTTGGTCAGTGCAAAACCTTTTAGCATGCAAAGCGATTCTTCCTTCTGCCCCAGGCCCTTAGTGTTCTGAGCCAGCACTTCGACAGCCGGATTGGGCCGCCCCACCCCCCCGATCTTCCTCTTTACATGGTAGATGCTGCATGCAGCTTTTCTTCCACTTGAATCAGAGCTTTTCCCTACCGGCCCGTGAAAAATCTACCTTTCTCCTTTTCAGAGCTACATAGTCAAAGGAATTATTTTCTAAGTTCTTAAAGGTACACGTCTCATGTCACAATCTAAATAAACTGTTCTTTGCTGTTGTAATGCCTCTACTATAACAAGCCGCTTAATTTGTGCCTAATTCGGTATCAAATTGGGGAAAGCAATCTGTTCTTTGTGCGCAGGTTTAAGCCTAAGGATTAGCTTCATTTTTATGAGTCATTTCTTAGAATCAGGAAAAATGATGGTATCAGCCCAGTGCCTTTTATCACAACAAGAGAATTGAAAAGAAAGCTCATTTAATTAATTGATAGTTAATGAGCCCATGAATCTGTTCTATAGCTATAATTTGACAAATATCTCCATTGCTGAAGAATGAGTTTTATTTTCCCAAGAAGATCAATGTGAAGTAAGAAGTAAGTGCAGGACAGCTCTAGAGGGCTGACTGTGGGGCCCTCTGTCTCTCAGTGTGCAAGACTATTAGTATACAATGTCCAGAGACAGAGCTCGCTTTATAGACGCGGGACAAGACCTCTATTCATATCACAGTCAAACACATCACACATAGGAAAGCCTCCGCTTGCTGGGACTGCAGAAGCTGAGCTTCGTGTAGCCTCACGGATTTTTGAATTAGGAACTTGCAAGCCCAGCAGCAGCCCAAAGACAATTGTTGATTTGGAAATTGATAGACTGGGAAAAGGTAGAGGGATTGTTTTTGAATCTCTTGTGTGTACTTGGGTGTGTGGAACTGTAGGTAAGTGAGAGGCTTTCTCTCTGTGAGCTGGGTTCTGCACTGATGTCTAGTTGAGTCTTAAAGCCCATTCATTAGGGAGACAGAGAGACAGGAAGAAGGAAGACCTCCCACTAACTAATCCCTGTGCCCAATTCGGGTAGCCTGTTGCTCTCTAAGGATTTGCTTCAGGGAGCCTGGAATGCAAAGCAATGGGCCTTTTTGTGGGATTTTAATTCAGAGTTTGCAAAATAAGATCCTTGGAGAGGCCAAAGAATGTATAGCATTCATGTGTAGTATCTCATGGTTAATAGACTACATAAAAAATAAAAACTCTGTGGTTCTAAAAACTTGAGTTACAAATGCAGAAAGCAAAAAAAAAAAAAAATTAAGAATAAAATGAAGGGTAAAATTCCCTATAGTATAAAAGTGATTATTAACAGGTTTTTTTTCTATGTTTTTCTAGAAAAATTTTGTGTGTGTGTAACTTAAACTATGTCTGTGAATGGGATTATTATATATGTTGTTTTGTATTATCCGTTTCTCCTTGTTCTTATTGTTGTTAGCCACGCGTTCTGGGAAACAAACTCACTCAGAAGGACAGTGCAGATCGTGGAGTGCAGTTTATCACACCAGCAGGCCCAAGGCAGAGTCTCCTCTTAGCCAAGGACCCTGACCAGTTTTTGTGAAAACCTTATATACCCTAAGTATACATGCCCAAACCCACCTCCCCAAATTCCCTGAAACTAGTCTGAACAAAGGAAAAGCAAGATACAATCTAAGTTAACCTGTGATTCATATGCCTTAAGCCTAGGTAGGTAACAGTAGACAGTTATCAATAGGCCTGTGGTCATACCCCAATAAGCATAATCAAATGTATGATTCTATTCGGTTACACAGATAATTAGGGTATTCTTTTAGGGGGCAGAGAGTCTAGGTGTGAGCCCTGGGGCTCTTCCTTCCAGGGGCCTGGTTTTCCAGTGGGTTTTTCGTTTCCATAGATACTGGGCATATAGCTCAAAGTCCACAGTCCGGCCCAAGATGGAGTCCTGCTTTCAAGACGGAGCCTGTTCTGTCCGTTTCCCCCTTCATTATGTCTCTGACATCTCTTCCTACCAGGATCTTCAGGTCCAGCTCCTTCTTCTCTTGTGTGAAGGACATCATCTTATTCAGCTTGTTCCTGTTGATGGACATTTAAGTCATTTTGCAGTCTTTGTTTCGCAGGGAATGCTGCGAGGCCTTCTGTCGCCTGCGCATTCCCAGAGCGGTGCCTGATCATTCTGACGCTGGCGTCCAGCACCTCTTTGATCACTGTCGTCCTTCGTTGCGGCTAGTCCTAGTCCTTCTGCTCCTGGGCTTCGGAAATGCCCCATCCTCCCGGGATCCTCAGCCCCGCTTCCTTTCCAGTGTTCCCTGCCCCCCTTATGTTGTCAGTCCTCTTCTTTCTAAAGCATGGCCCTTTCTCCCGCTTTCACAGTCACCTGGTAAAACCCAGCTTCAGCTAAGTCCGGTTTCCTGCTGCTGTGCGCTTGCACTTGAGGTGTGGTGTGGGGCTGGGCAGGTGCTCCGTCTGGCCCCTACTGCTCTGGTTCTGACCACAGTGCTCCTTTAGCAGGGCACCCAGTTCTGCAGTATGTGTCTGAGTATATATTTGTGTGTGTGTGTGTGTGTGTGTGTGTGTGTGTATGTATGTATCTACACACATACATAGATACATATATATTGCTGTTTAGTCGCTAGGTACTGTCTGACTCTTTGTGACCCCATGGACTGTAGCTTGCTAGGCTCCTCTCTCTATGGGATTTCCCAGGCAAGAATACTGGACTGGGTTGCTATTTCCTTCTCCAGGGCATCTTCCTGACTGAGGGATCAGCCCCACCCACATGTCCTACACTGGCAGGTGGATCCTTTGCCACTGAGCCACCTGGAAAGCCCATATATAAATATTGTACACATATATGTGTGATGTGTTTGTGTGTGTCTGTGTGTGTTACAAAGTTCTGAAGGTTTTGAGTGGATATCCCTACCACCAGTTTTTTTCTTATATTTTAGTGATTCCAGCTGTCTTTTGTTTGGTGAGTTAATTTAACGGGGAATAATCTTACAATAATTCACTGAGTGAGGGAAAGTCGCTCAGTCGTGTCTGACTCTTTGCAACCCCGTGGTCTGTCCATGGAATTCTCTAGGCAAGAGTACGTTCCCTTCTCCAGGAGATCTTCCTGACGCAGCGGTTGAACTGGGATCTCTTGCATTGCAGGCAGATTCTTTACAGTCTGAGTCACCAGGTAAGTCTATATAACTCAGTACTAGGACTCATTTATATATTGATGTACACACAGCTGGGACTTCCCACGTGGTTCAGTGGGTAAAGAATCTGCCTGTGATGCGGGAGATGTGGGTTCAATTCCCTGAGTCAGGAAGATCCCCTGGAGGAGGGCATGGCAACCCACTCTAGTATTCTTGCCTGGAGAATCCCATGGACAGAGAAGCCTGGAGGGCTACAGTCCCTGGGGTCGCAAAGAGTCAGACACAACTGAGTGACTGAGCTCACATGCATGCATGTGTGATACAGTTGGTGAAATAATTTTTTCAATGCATATCTCTGTGCCAGGTTGACTTCCTCAGGTTGAGACCTTCATTGTTTGATGTAGCATCTTTGTTCCTATAAAGGAGTGAATTGATTACATTTATATTGGAATGGCATTGAGATTCCAGAGGAGCGCAGACTGAGGAAACAAGAAGCCTCATCTTAGGCTGTAATTTGTCGTCTTTGCTTCCAGTGACAAACAGTAGTGCGTTTTATGTTTAATGAGTCCAGAGAGTCATATGGGGGCATCAGGGTTCCTACTGGGTCTGATCTCCTTGAGATCAGGATCTTATCAGCATTTTTTTTGGATCATTCCTACCCAGCATCTCAGTGCAAGGAAGGACTGCTGCAAAACAAGGTTAATAGCTGATGAATATTTACTAGACATGTTTTTACTAACAACTTAGTGCATATATTCCTAGTTCTTCCCTGGCTCAGATAGTAAAGTCGTCTGCCTACAATGTGGGAGACCTGGGTTCGATCCCTGGGTTGGGAAGATACCCCTGGAGAAGGAAATGGCAACCCACTCCAGTACTCTTACCTGGAAAATCCCATGGATGGATGGAGGAGCCTGGTAGGCTACAGTCCATGGGGTCGCAAAGAGTTGGACATGACTGAGCGACTTCACTTTCATTTTTCTTTCTGTACATACAGCATAGCACACGAAAACTCACAGGGCTTGTGGGAACCCATCACAACCTGTGCAACTTTGTAAGCTGAGCTCTGCGGAGGCCCGTGGTTCATACCTGGGCGAGTGAGCTGAGGCTGGAGGTGGCTGCCACTTCCGTGACCCATGTAGAAGAGGAGCTACCACAGGAAATGGGAAACCCCGTGGCGCTCACGCCTGTTTGTGGGGGCCAGATGATGCCAGCACAAAGCCGCCCCCTGAGCGGGGCTCTGGAAAGTTGGCAGGTGTCCCTCCAACCTGCTGACAGCCTGAAAACACCCGGGCCCCCAGCACAGCCTCTGGGCAGACAGCCCTGCGTGCAGCCTCTCTTCATAAACCTCCTCCTTGGTTGCCTGTTGTCTCTGTACCAGCTCAGCCCGAGCCATTCTTTCTTGCTGAAGATTATAATTTTATTTACTGGCTCTTTGTACATGGGGGAAATGGCCAAAACTGGTAGTAGAGCAGACTGTTTTGTAGTACCTTTTGTTTGAAGGGTTCAGATTCATGGGGTCGCAAAGAGTCGGACACGACTGAGCGATTGAACTGAACTGAACTGAAAGGCAGAGAAAGGAGGTGCAAAATACAGGACATGTTTTCTGGAGTTGGTACCTTGATGATTTGGGGTGTAGGAGGAGCTTCCTGCAGGGGAAGGGGCTTGCTCTGTGCAGGGACCAGGCCAGGGGCAAGGGTCACTCAGAACTCTCAGCCTCCATGTCGAAGGCTGTAGACTTCGGGAGCTGGTCTGGAGCATTGCGGGAGAACTCACTTGCTCCAGCCTCACGTGGGCCAAACTTGTTATCTTAGGAAAAGTGCAGGGAGGGAGGGCTGGCTCCCAAGGAGATGTGGGTCTGTCCATTGGGTTGTATCTCAGGTCTGCTGGGGGTTTAGTCACTAAGTCGTGTCTGACTCTTGTGACCCCTTGGATGTAGCCCACTACTACTCTTTTTAAACAGAAGTTTCCTGGAGATGTAATTCATGTAGTATAAAATTCACCATTTTGAAGTGTACAATTCTGGGATTTTCAGGATACTCCCAGAGTTGTAGAAGTGTCACGCCCATTCCAGTGCTAGAAGTTTCAGTTCCCTCTCAAACCCCAGTCCAGCAGCCGTCCCTGCTTACTCTTGCGTGCCCCAGGCCGCTGGAGACCATCAGTCTACTTTCTGTCTCTCTGGATTTGCCCGTTCTGGACATTTCATATATACATTTTCTTGCATTTTGTAGCCTTTTTGCTTGACTTTCTTTTCTTTTTACTTAGCCTGATGCATTCATGTGTGTTTAGTTGCTAAGTCGTGTCCAACTCTTTGCAACCCTGTGGACTGTAGTCTGCCAGGCTCCTCCATCTGTGGGATTTCCTGGGCAAGAACACTGGAGTGGGTTACCATTTCCTTCTCTAGGAGACCTTCCTGACCCAGAGATCGAACCCAGCTCTCCCTCATTGTAGGCAGATTCTTTACCGCTGAGCCACCTGGGATGTGCACATAGTTCCTCCTTATTGTAGCACAGCTCCATGTGTGGGCAAACGACATTCCCTCGTGGCTGGTTTCCACTTAGTGACTTTTGAGTGATGCTGCTGTGAACATTCACATACAGGTGTTTGTGTGGACGTTTGTTTTCCATCCTCTTGGGTGCATACCTAGGTGTGAAATTGCTGGGTTATATGTGACACTGTGTTTGACACTTTGAGGAACTGCCAATTTCTCAAAGTAGCTGTAACACTACTTTCCCAGTAGCAACGTGTAATGTAAGGGTTCAGAATTCTCCACGTTTGCGCCTACACTTGTTGTCTTCTGTCTTTGATTCTAGTCATCCTAGTGGATATGACGTGATATCTCATTTGATTTGCCTTTCCTAAGCTGAATAATTATGTTGAGCATTTTTTAAATGTGCTTGTTGGCCATTTGGATAACTTTTTTTTGGAGAAATGTCTATTTACATCTTTTGCCCATTATTTATTTGGGTTATTTCTCTTTTTATTGTTGATTTGAATGTGTTCATTATATAATTTGGATACAACATCTCTATCAGATATGTATAACGTCTATATCAGATAGATGGATTTGTGTATATTTTCTCCCCTTCTGTGGGTTGATTTTACTTTATTGATGGTTGTCAGTAGTGCACAAAATTTTAAAATTTTGATTGAGTTCCAACTTACCTCTTTTTCTTTTGTTGTGTGTACTTTTGGAGATATATCTAAGAAACTAGTGTGTAAAGATTACAAAGATTTACTGCTATGATTTCTTCCAGGAGTTTTGTAATTTTCTGTTCTTACATTTAGGTCTATAATCCATTTTGAGTTAATTTTTGTGGAAGGTATAACGTCTGTGTAGAAACTCATTTTTTGAATGTCAGTACTATTTTTTGAGAAGCTATCATTTACTCTCTGGATTGTCATGGCACTCTTGTCAAAAATCAGTTAAACATCAATATGTGGGTTTATTCTTAATGTCAATTCTAAGCCATTTTCCTTTTCTGTGTGTCCTTATACAACTATTGCACTATCTTGATTATGGTAGCTTTTTTTTTTTTTTTTGACATCAGTAAATGTGAATTCTCCAACTTTGCTTTTCCTTTTTATGATTGTTTTGTCTCTATGTGTCTTGGATTTCTGTAAGAATTTTAGGAACAACTTGTCAATTTTTGTAAAAAAGAAAGCTGAGATGTTAACAGAGATTGCATTGAACCCGAAGATCAATTTGGGAAGTATTGCTGTCTTAATGATATTGTCTTTAATCCTTGAGCACAGGATGTCTATTTACTTAGTTTTTAATTTCCTGTAATGATGTTTTGGTAATTTTCAACATATAAATATCGTATAGCTTGTGGAATTTATAAGTGTTTTACTCTTTGATGCTCTTCTGAAATGGGTCTCCTTCGACAGCATATATTCTATATCCATTGCACCCATTTCTGCCATTTGATTGGAGTGTTTAGACTGTTTAGTGTAATTAATGAGGAGATAGAATTTATGCCTGCCGTTTTGCTGTTTTTCCCTACGGATCTGTGTCATTTGTGTTCCTTTATTCCTCTGTTTTGCCTTCTTTAGTGTTAGTTTCTAATCTGCCTTTTAAATTCTGTAGTCCATTCTTTATTCATTTTTCAGTTATCTCCTTAGTAGTCACACTGGGGACTGCAGTTCATGCAATCTTGCTGTATGTTGCTATTCTATGGACCTAAACCTCTCCCCGTAGGAGTCCAGTTGGGGCAAACCTGTATGGGTGTGATTGGGAAAGGAGGGGGCGGAAAGGAAGACCAGGGACACTTTTTCATCTGAAAATTGTTTGTGTTGGTAAATGTATCTGCTAACCTCCTGGTGGAGTTTGGTTACTTACCCCATAAGCCTCAGCCCCTCTTCCAGTGAACTGTAATACTTTCACAGATTAATCTGCCTAGACTTTAGTGGTTATTTCACAGGCTTTCCCTCTTGGGTTGGAGATTGGAAAGGCTGATGCCAGGAGGGTGCTGAGTGGGCATGCTGATGTTTGCCACCCCCGCCCAGACTTGCTCACTAAGCTCCTGCACCCTTCTCCTGTCCCCAGGTGGTCGGCATTCGGCGGAGTCTGGTGTTCTCCCCATCCCCCAGGTCTTCAGGGCCAGAGACCTCCTCCCCCTTCTCCAGGAGGGCATCCTGCCATGAGAGGGCGAGCCAGCTGAGCCTCTGGGGACCCTGGAGTTTGGCCGGAAGACCATTCCTCTCCTCCCATCAGGACGTTTCAGAGGTAACTTTGAATTTGGAAAAGGAAAGCTTGAAAACCTTCATTTATGTCTTTTAGATGGAATCTCAGGCAGTTGTTGGGAAAGACCCTGAATGAGTTTTTCTAAACTTCTTAAACCACACCATGTAAGCTGTTGCCTAGTTTGCTTCCCCTTAATGAATTTTGAGGCTGGTCCTTAGCATATTATGCTAAGTGATTATAGTCATTAATATTTTATGAAGATTTCCACCCAGGTCCTCGTTTACTGCTTTTAACAACCTCATGAGGTTGATATTGCCAGTCTGGTTTTGTAGACTGGGGAACAGGTTTAGAAGATCAAAGTGGTGTCTCCTGGGTTTCCATGATTCATGGATTCACCTAGAAGAGATGGATTGAGCCACTTGCATTGTGCCCGGTGCTGCTCCAACCCTTCTGCTTTCATGGAAATTCTAGGATGGCAGGATGTGAGTGGAAGGTGAGGGTGGGGACAGGCACCGAGAGACAGACCGTGTCTGCTCCACCATGTGAGGGAGTGAATTTTATGTCTCATTCTCAGGCGTAAGTGTCGTGGAGAAAATAAAAAGCTACCAGCTCCAGAGGGGTGGAGTTTTAAATGGAGTGCTCTAGGAGGCCTTGTTAAAAAGCTGACATTTGAACAGGGATTTAAGGAACCATGGGACTTTGCCAACAAGGGTCCATCTAGTCAAGGCTATGGTTTTTCCAGTGGTCGTGTATGGATGTGAGAGTTGGACTATAAAGAAAGCTGAGCGGCGAAGAATTGATCCTTTTGAACTGTGGTGTTGGAGAAGACTCTTGAGAGTCCCTTGGACTGCAAGGAGACCCAACCAGTCCATCCTAAAGGAGATCAGTCCTGAATGTTCATTGAAAGGACTGATGTTGAAGCTGAAACTCCAATACTTAGGCCATCTGATGCAAAGGACTGATTCATTTGAAAAGAGCTTGATGCTGGGAAAGATTGAAGGTGAGAGGAGAAGGGGATGACAGAGGATGAGATGGTTGGATGGCATCACTGGCTCATTGGGCATGAGTTTGAGTAAAATCCAAGAGTTGGTGATGGGCAGGGAGGCTTGGCATGGTATAGTCCATGGGGTTGCAAAGACTCGGACGTGACTGAGTGACTGAACTGAACTGGGAATTAGCCAGTTAGCGCCTGGGACAAGAGAATTGGAGTTAGAAGAAGACATGTGTGTGAAGGCCCAGAGTCCAGGAACACCGAGGCAGGGGCGCTGGCAGGGAACCAGCCAAGAGCTGTGAGTCAGGTGGTACGGGGTGGTCAGGAGACAGTGGAGAACTGACCATGTTTTAGCATCGTGGACCATTGGAGGAATTCTAGGTTTGAAAATCAGTGCAGGGGTTTAAGCAGAGAAGGGACAGGATCTGTTTTAATCTGGCACTGATGTTAAAGGATAAGGGAAGACCAGGAGACCACTTAGAGGTCATTAGAGAAATCCATTGTAGTAATTTCAGCAAGAGATAATTCAGTGGCCTTCTCCATTGGTAGTCGTGAAAAGCAGGAAGTGGTCACATTCTGGATATATTTTGAAGAAAGAGCCCTTAAGGTGTCCTGGCAGAATGGATGTAAGGCTTGAGAAGAAGGGAAAGTCCATCATGATAGCAAAAATTTTAGCTTGCATAACTGGAGAGTTGTCACAAACTGAGATGGGGAATTCCGCCAGGGTGGTGGCAAAGGTGTGGTGCCACAAGGGGTTCGGTTTTGAACAGATTGTGTTTGAGATTATAAGACCCCCAAATGGAGAGGCTGTGACAGGTATATCCCGAGCTGGTAGTTGAAGATGGTGGTCTGAGCTGGAGATAAAATGGAGGTCTTTGGTCTGTGGTTATTAAAGGAATAAGGTCAGATGAGATCTTGGGGATAGAAGAGTTTTCAAGATTGGGTCCTGGGACTTTGCAGCTTTCGGAGCACCAAGAAGCAACCCCCAGGCAGATGGGGGAAATCCAGGGGTGAGTCTTCCTGAAAGCCATATGCAATCATTTCAGAAGGAGGGAATGATGAGCTGTGCCCAGGGTGTGGACGGGCCAAGTGAGGTGGAGACGGGGAACTGACTCTTGAAACCAGTACCTTGTGGGCCATTGGTGGCTTCAGTAAAAAGAGCAAAATGTCATGTGGGTCTGGTGGCTATGGCAACCAAGGCCAAGGAGAGTGGGTTTGGAGGGAAAGCTGGAAGGAAGAATCTGAGACAGAGATTGTTGGCAACAGTTTGGAGGAGGTTTGCTGCCAAGGGGAGCAGAATATGGTGTGGTATCTGGTGGGGCAAGTCAGGCTGAGAGAATTTGTTTTTAGTTAAGATGCATTAGCTGTATTTATACATCCGTGGGGATGGTCTAGTAGAGAGGAAAAAATGTTAATATAGGACAGAGGGTTGCTGGGACTGTGTCTTGAGTAGGTGAAGGAGGTGTGTTTGTGTGCAGGTGGGGTTGTTTAGAGAAGAACACAGATAGCTACTGGTGGGGATGGACTACATGGCAGACACGTGTGGCGCTCAGAAGAGACATTTTCTTGCGATTGCTTCTACTTTCTCTGTGAAATTGGAAGTGAAGTCTTCAGTCGAGACTTCCATGGTGCAAGAGGTCTTATTAGTTTGGGGGAAAAGAGAAAGAGTGAGGAGACCTCCAGGGAGAGGCAGATGCGGCATGATCCCCTGGTGTGAATCCACCTGGAGCTCATGGCCACAGATGGAAAGACCCCCATCCGTGTGATTGTGTGTTTATCTTACAGTTCAGCTGGGGACTTGAAAGCATGCACAGTAGCTTCCCTGGTAGCTGAGTTGGTAGAGAATCTACCTGCAATGCAGGAGACCCCAGTTTGATTCCTGGGTCGGGAAGATCCCCTGGAGAAGGGATAGGCTACCCGCTCCGTATTCTTGGGCTTCCCTGGTGGCTCAGACGGTAAAGAATCCTCCTGCAATGAGGAAGACCTGGGTTCGAGCCCTGGTTTGGGAAGATCCCCTGGAGGAGCTTATGGCAGCTGACTCCAGTGTTCTTGCCTGGAGAATCCCATGGACAGAGAAGCCTGGCAGGCTACAGTCCATGGGGTTGCAAAGAGTCAGACACGACTGAGCAACTAAGCACACAGTAGCTCAAGACTTGAAATATCAAGATCTGTGAGTCTGTTTCTCTTTTGTAAAAAGGTTCATTTGTATCATTTTAAAATTAGATCCCACATATAAGTGATATCATTTGTTATTTGTCTTTGTGTGACTCACTCCACTTAGTATGATAATTTTTAGGTTTATACGCACTACTATATATAAAACAGATAATGAACAAAGGCCTGCAGTATAGCAAAGGGAACTCTACTCAGTATTTTCTAATAAGCTATATGTGAAAGGACTCTGAAAAAGAATGGATATATATATATAACTGATTCATTTTACTGTGCACCTGAAACTTATACAATACTGTAAATTAACGATACTCCAATAAAAATTAAAAAAAAAAAAGTATTGTTTGGCTGAGCAGAGGGGCAGAATGAAAGGACTGCCTGAACAACAGTGTCTGCGGGAGAGAGATGACCCAGGTCACTGGGAGGTTACTGTGTAACCTCCTTGAGAGAGCACGTAGGTTGTGAGGAGGAGGTCAGGCTGGGTGATGGGTGGCCTGGAGGGGCAGGGGAAGGGCCAGTGCTGTCTGTACCAGGACACTGGAGGGCTTGGCTGGGAAGACAGGAGCAGTGGGCTGTCAGTGTGCCTGGACCTGGGAATATGGGGCACTTTCAGTTCCATTCAGTCGCTCAATCGTGTCTGATTCTGTGACCTCATGGACGGCAACACACCAGGCTTCCCTGTCCGTCACCAACTTCCTGAGTTGCTCAAACTCTTGTCCATCAAGTCAGTGATGCCATCCAACCATCTCATCCTCTGTCGTCCCCTTCTCCTCCCGCCCTCAGTCTTTCTCAGCATCAAGGTCTTTTCCAGTGAGCCAGTTCTTCGCATCAAGTATTGGAGCTTCAGTTTCAGCATTAGTCCTTCCAGTGAATACTCAGGACTGATTTCCTTTAGGATGGACTGGTTGGATCTCTTTGTAGTACAAGGGACTCTCAAGAGTCATCTCCAACACTACAGTTCAAAAGCATCAATTATTCGGCGCTTAGCTTTCTTTATGGTCCAACTCTCACATCCATATACGACTACTAGAAAAACCATAGCTTTGACTAGACAAACCTTTGTCAGCAAAGTAATGTCTCTGCTTTTTAATATGCTGTCTAGGTTGGTCATAACTTTTCTTCCAGAGAGCAAGTGTCTTTTAATTTCATGGCTGCAGTCACCATCTAGTGATTTTGGAGACTAAGAAAATAAAGTCTCTCACTGTTTCCATTCTTTTTCCATCTATTTGCTGTGAAGTGATGGGACTGCACGTCATGATCTTCGTTTTTTGAATGTTGAGTTTTAAGCCAGCTTTTTCACTCTCCTCTTTCACTTTCATCAAGAGGCCCTTTAATTTTGCCATAAGGGTGGTGTCATTTGCATATCTGAGGTTATTGATATTTCTCCCAGCAATCTTGATTCCAGCTTGTACTTTATCCAGCCCAGCATTTCCCATGATGTACTCTATGTATATGTTAAATGAGCAGGGTGACAATATCCAGCCTTGATGTCCTTTGTTACCAATTTGGAATGTTAAATGAGCAGGGTGACAATATCCAGCCTTGATGTACTTCTTTCCCAATTTGGAACTAATCCGTTGTTCCATGTCCAGTTCTAACTGTTGCTTCTTGACCTGCATACAGATTTCTCAGGAATACCTGGTATTCCCATCTCTTTAAGATTTTTCCAGTTTGTTGTGATCCACACAGTCAAAGCCTTTAACATAGTCAATAAAGCAGAAGTAGATGATTTTCTGGAACTCTCTTAGTTTTTCTATAACCCAACAGATGTTGGCAATTTGATCTCTGGTTCCTCTGCCTTTTCTCAATCCAGCTTGAACATCTAGAAGCTCTCAGTTCATGTACTGCTGAAGCCTGTCTGGGAAAATTTTGAGGATTATTTTGCTAGCATGTGAGATTAGTGCAATTGTGCGGTAGTTTGAGCATTCTTTGGCATTGCTTTTCTTTGGGATTGGAATGAAAACTGACCTTTTCCAGTCCTGTGGCCACTGCTGAGTTTTCCAAATTTGCTGACATTTTGAGTGCAGCACTTTCGCAGCATCTTTTTTTAGGATTTGAAATAGCTCGGTTGGAATTCCATCACCTCCACTAGCTTTGTTCATAGTGATGCTTCCTAAGGCCCACTTGATTTCTTATCCAGGATGTCTGGCTCTAGGTGAGTGATCACACCATTGTGATTATCTGGGTCGTGAAGATCTTTTTTGTACAGTTCTTCTGTGTATTCTTGCCACCTGTTCTTAATATCTTCTGCTTCTATTAGGTCCATACCATTTCTGTCTTTTGTTGTGCCCATCTTTGCATGAAATGTTCCTTTGATATCTAATTTTCTTGAAGAGATCTCGAGTCTTTCCCTTTTTATTGTTTTCCTCTGTTTCTTTGCATCAATCACTTACAAAAGTTTTCTTATCTCTCCTTGCTATTCTTTGGAACTCTGCATGGAGATGGATACAGCTTTCCTTTTCTCCTTTGCCTTTTGCTTCTCTTCTTTTCTCAGCTATTTTTGAGGTCTCCTCAGACATCCGTTTTGCTTTTTTGCATCTCTTTTTCATGGGGATGGTTTTGATCACCACCTCCTGTACAATGTTATGTACCTGTGTCCCTAGTTCTTCAGGCACTCTATCAAATCTAATTCCTTGAACCTATTTGTCACTTCCACTGTATAATCATAAGGGATTTGATTTAGGTCATATCATGGGCTTCCCTTGTGGCTCAGCTGGTAAAGATGCAATGCGGGAGACCTGGGTTTGATCCCTGGGTTGGGAAGATCCCCTGAAGAAGGGAAAGGCTACCTACTCTACTGTTCTGACCCAGAGAATTCCACGGACTGTGTAGTCCATGGGGTCGCAGAGAGTCAGACACGACTGAGTGACTTTTCACTCACACTCATGATTGATCTATTGGTTTTCCCTACTTTCTTCATTTTAAGTCTAAATTTTGCAGTAAGGAGTTCATGATCTGAACCACAGTCAACTCCCAGTCTTGTTTTTGCTGACTGTATAGAACTTCTCCATCTTCGGCTGCAAAGAATATAATCAATCTGAATTTGGCAATCTGGTGACGTCCATGTGTGTATTCATCTCTTATGTTGTTGGGGCAGTTTAGGGAAGCTAAATTCCAACATTCCCTACCCGACAGCCTCAAGTCCTCATCAGCTTGCCTTGCCTTTTCACCACCTGCACTTTATTTTTTAATTTTTTTGGCAAGCAGCATGTTTGTTCCCCGACCAGGGATTGAAGCCTCAGTGAGAGCGTGGAGTCCTAACCATTAGGCCAGCCTTGTCGCCTGCACTCTCAAAGGGCCTGCTTGAGAATCCCTGTTGAATCCCTGACCATGTACCACGTACTGACATTACCAGTGTTTCTCCAGTAATCCTGGGAATCTGTTGCTAATTTCTCACTGACACATTTTTTTTGCTGAGGCTGAGGGAGGTCTCCAGCCCACTCATAAGCACTGCAAGGAAACAGGAAGTGTGATGAGTGACATTTCAAGCACGGCCCCCCATTTCTTCACAGGCCTTGGGTACTTAATGAGTGTGTGTGTGAGTGTGTGTGTGCGTTTTGACCTCAGCTACAATGGTTTAGGGTTATTGCAGCTTTCTCTGCAGTACCCTGACTGGTTCGTACACAGTCTCCCCAGGTATGAGGGGAACGTGAACGTACCCTGGGAAAGAACGCATTGTGAAGCAGAGTGGACTTGTGCTTTCTCCCTGCATCGGCCCACTCCCACCTCCCAGGACGCTATGTTCGGGAATCAGTCTCCAGCAAATTCCAAGAACTGAAATGGCTTCATCGTCACAAAAAGATTCGTGTAGAAGAAGCCCAAATACCAGAAAATGACATTCCAGCACAGGCAAAGCTATTTTAAATGTTTAGGACTTATAAAGAGAAACAGCCTTCAGAGGATATAAACCACTCCCAGGTCTCGCTTCTGTGATTGAAGTAGCTAAATCTGAAACAAGAGTTTTTTCCTTTCCTATCCCCCTCCCCCTGCCCCCAATTGAAGAATGTCATCGATAAGAAAAGAAATCTTCTGTAAAGAAAGTTTAGCTGAGCCTTGGCCTTAACGCGGCCTTGGGAACGGCCGGCATTCCGAGAGCTGCAGCTGGGACACGGGGCTCAGTCTTGGCTGGTGAAGCTTTAAGGCAAAGGTCGCTAAAACACTAACTAGAATCGAAAATATCAATACCCGGCTTTAGTTCTCGTGGTTTCAGAGTGGCTGAGGCAGTTAGGCCAGCAGTATTTTTAGAAATAGAGACACGTAAAGATGCTCCTCTGAGATCCCGGGGCTGGGGGTCTTGGTAAAAGAAATGGTAACGGTGTCACGTTTTCGACGTTCGTCTCCATTGCAGTTTCTTGGGCTTTCGCTGTTATTGTTCTGGCTCTCTTTGTCTTGAGAGCTGCACGTGCTGTTGTCTAGGCTGTGCTGTCAAGTCAGCATTTGCTGGTAAGTCTGCTAAGCATCCTCACTGTCTGCATGTCCCAGGGCCCAGCGGCAGCGAGGACCTCTGGTCAGAGACAGGCGAGTGCCAGGATGCTGTGAGTTTCTCCGGACATCCGGGCAGCAGACAGCTGATGAGCATCTACTGTGTGCAAGGTCCCAGAGGGATGGAGGAGGAGCCGTGGGTAGGTTTTCTGCTCTGACGTTTTCCTTTGATGCAGGTTAGACAGCAGGTGTGGGATGCCAGTTCCCAAAACTTAAGTGCAGGATGGAGCAGAACTGAGACTGTGAGAAAGAGGTGCTGAGTACTAGGTCCCTTCACGGCTGAAGGGAGGTGTCTTGAGTGGAGAGAAGGGAGGGACAGAGGGCGGAAGGCAGTAATTAGGGCCCCTCGGGCTGGACCCTGCATGGCTGGATTAGACCCCCTGCTGTGGCTGGTCTCCAACCATCAGGATTTGTTAGCATCCTGCTAAGTCACTTCAGTCGTGTTCGACTCTGTGTGACCGCATAGACAGCAGCCCACTAGGCTCCTCTGTCCCTGGGATTCTCCAGGCAAGAACACTGGAGTGGGTTGCCGTTTCCTTCTCCAATGCATGAAAGTGGAAAGTGAAAGTGAAGTCGCTCAGTTGTGTCTGGCTCTTAGCGACCCCATGGACTGCTCCCCACCAGGCTCCTCTGTCCCTGGGATTCTCCAGGCAAGAACACTGGAGTGGGTTGCCGTTGCCTTCTCTGCTGTTAGCATAGTGATAGAATTTTTTTTTAAAGTAATTTGGACGGATTCATTGGCCACTGTTGCAAAGAAAAGATGGAAAACAGGGAATAATGGAATTTTTCCCCTCCTCAATTCAAAAAATGCACAGTGAGTGCGTGCACAGTCGTTCAGTTGTGTCCAGCTCTTTGTGACCCCGTGGACAGCAGCCTGCCAGGCTCCCTGGTGCATGGGATTTTCCAGGCAAGGATAGTGGAGTGGGTTGCCATTTCTTCCTGCATACAGTACTTTTTTTTCTTTTTTTTAATTACCCAAAGCTTAACAACAGAGCTTCACAAACACATGCAAGCCCTTTTACCAAAGAAATACCATCCTTTATGATACTTAATGGTTTCTGCTACAGTTAACATGCTTGATTAATGTCAGTGAGGAAATCTTTAGTATTTGGTCATTATCATTTATTGAAAACTGCATAACATAATTGACTTACCGCAATCTCATTTTAGTCCTGAATTTACTTGTTTTAGTGGCTAATTTTATGAGCGTATTCCATAATTTATTTTATGTATCAACTGTGTATAAACACACTTATCTGAATTTAAAATAAGGTAAAATCTTCCTGATAGAAAAGAATTCTTATCAGTTCATTGGCTTAACAGTGAAAACTGTTCTCATCTGTTAAACTATTGGAAGGAGATAAATATGCAAATAATATGGACAAACATATAATTGAAACACGGTTATGATAAAATGATATATTAAGGTATTTTCTGAGGAGAGGTGCATTGAAGTGAATATATTTTTTCTGAAATTTTTTCTGAATGTATTGGTTTAAACCAGAGGTCTGTATAGTCACCATTTCTATGTTAGATCCTTAGATCTTATTCATCTTATAACTGAAAGTTTTCACACTTTTACCAACCGCTCCCTATTTCCCCGCCCCCACCCCACACTTGACAGCCACCTTTCTTCTCTCTGTTTCTATGAGTTTTCCTTTTTTTTTTTAGATTTCAGTATAAGTGATAACTATGTGGTCTGGTTTATTTCACCTGCATAATGCCACCAGTTCATCCATGTTGCAAATGTCAGGACTTCCTCTTTTTTTAAGGCTGAATAATAATCCATTGTATTTATACCATATATATGCCACATATATATATATTTATCCATTCTTCTGTCAACAGACACTGAGGTTGTTTCTAACATCTTGCCTCTGGAGGGTAGAGCTACGCTGAGCGTGAGACTTCAGTTATCTCTTTGAGTTAATGATTTTGTTGCCTTCAGGTGTATACCCAGAAATGGGACTGCGGGATCATGCTGTTATATTTTTAATAATCTGAGGAACCTCCATACTGTTTTCCACAGGGCCTGTTCCAGTTTACACTTTCCATCATCAGTGTCCAACGGTACCCTCTTCTCTACCCCCTTGTCAGCATTTATCTCTTCTCTCTTTGATACGAGACGTTCTAACAGGTGTGAGGTGACATCTTGTGGTTTGATTTGTCTTTCCGTGATGCGTAGTGCTGTTGAGCATATATCTTCATCTACCTGTTGGCCATTTGTAAAAATATCTGTTGAAGTTCTTTGCCCATTTCAAAATTGGATTATTTGTACTTTTACTATTGAGTGATATGAGTTCTTTCTATATTTTGAATGTTAACCCCTTATCAGATAAGGGGGTTACAAATATTTTTTTTTTCCCATACTACAAGTTGCCTTTTCATTTTGTTGATGATTTCTTTGCCATGCAGAAACTTTTAGGATTTTTACTATGTTCTATTGAATTGTGTGTCTGTTTTATGCCAATACTATACTGTTTTGATTATTGTAGCTTCATCATATAGTTTGAAATCAGGACGTGTTCAGCTTCATTCTTCTTTCTCAGGATTGCTTTAGCTATTCATGGATATTTAAAAGAATAAATGATACACTAGAAATTACACTTCTTTCAACTGTTGCTACTTTATTTTAAAAAGACAATATTTCCAGTATGCCAGAAGTTGTATCTTCTGCAACTATTTAAAATTCTTCTATAATTTTATGACAACTGAGGAATGTGCTAAAGTCCTGTGTACTTGTAAAAAGTTATTGTTGGCTGTAGCTCAGTTCCTCCCTATGAAAACCAGAAAATCTCTCCTTTGGGGCACATAGAGTAGATTCAAAGCTCTGTGTTGTGGTGGGAAGAGGTGGACACAGGGAGTCAGAAGGCAGGTCCAGGCCCAGCTTCACCCCTTCCTGCCCAGGAGCTGGGGAAAGTGAAGGTGAAGTCGCTCAATCCTGTCCTACTCTTTGTGATCCCATAGACTGTAGCCCACCAGGCTTCTCCATCCATGGAATTTTCCAGGCAAGAGTACTGGAGTGGGTTGCCAGGGGATCTTCCCGACCCAGGGATTGAACCCAGGTCTCCTGCATTGCAGGCAGATGCTTTACCATCTGAGCCACCAGGAAATGAGAGCTGGGGAAAGTCACTGGCATCTCAGAGCCTGGACTTCTTCTTTGTTAAAATGAGAATGACAGCAGTGCCTCCCTACCTACCCGGAAGTTCCAGCTGTGCCAGAAGGGTGGGCACGATTCTCATGATGTGTAAACAACATTCAGCTATTTGTTACTGATCAGAAACCAAATGCAAATGGAATGACCACCTGCAGCCTCCTCTGGGACCTGAGTGGGTGGGGGGAGGGCAGACCTTGGGAGCACAGAAGATGCAAACAAGATGACAGGAAGCACCCTGTGCACAGCTGTGAGGAGGGCCAAGCGTTCCCATGGTTATGTGCCTTCTGTGCTCAGGGGAGGAATGGTCCGGTTACTAGGGAGGGCTGTAGGAATTTGGAGGATGGGACTGAGGGATGCCTTCCAGCACAGCAGAAAGAAGCCATAACCTTGATTTATTCTCGGGCTCCTGAAGCCAACGTCCACGTGCCTAGGGAGAGATCAAATAGCAAAGGATGTCTGCTCACAGCTGTCGTTGGTGTAGGCCTTGGAGTTTATACTTGAACTTCCACGTGCGCTGTGCACTGATTGCTTACGCAGCTCTCCCTTGATGATAGCTGCTGTTGTTCCCACGGCCCAGCTGAGAAAACTAAGACCAAAAGCAACTTCAGGATGATGCAGCTGGGAAATGGTGGAGCCCAGCTAACCCAGCACACCCAGCTTCCACATCTCACTTGTCCTTTCTGCCTGGAAAGAAGGTTTTGGATGGGAGGAATAGGAAGTCTTGGAAAAGAGCTTGGTTAAAAATGGACATTATTTAGGTTTGCGAGACATCTACAAGCAAGAAGTTGGTGGCAGTGGGATGGTGTCCTCTCTGGGTGTTGGAGTTTTAAAAGAGCCTCTTTAACAAAGAATGGTTGGCCTGTGCTTTATGGAAATCTAAAGATATCACTACCCAGCTGAGGGAGGGGCCATATATATTGAACTTGATGAATTATTTGCAGAGTTCAGGACCATCACTTTAAATCCATTAGTGGGCAGGATTAGTGTGGGGAGAGATGAGGCTGACACGAGGCCAGCGGGCTCTGGGGCAGCCATCCCTAGATGTGTTAGGAAGTGTTGGCCCTACCAGATACTTTGCAAGGTACTTTGTAATTTTGTTCTAGATCCTCTCTGCCCAATTCAAATTCAACATTGTGGTGCAAGCTGAAGTGAACATCAGAGAGTGTAATCTTATCACCAGCACCCCCTAGAAAGAAAATCAGATGCACTGTGGGGTTTTGAAACATCAGAATGAAGAGCATACTGTATGAGTGAGTGATCTGAATGTGAGGACTAACAGGAAGCAGGATGTTTCATGTATAAATTATTCCAAGCTGGGGGGAAAAATCATATTTCACAATCTTTGAAGAGGGGCCTAGCCAAGGGAAAGCATTTCATAGTCCTTTTTTTTTTCCTTTTCTTTTTAAGAGAATTGAAAAGTTTCCATTAGAACAGGGAAGAAATTATAAGTACGTGACCCTGTTCTTTTATAGGACAGGACCTAAAGGTCCTGTATAATTAAAAAGGATCATGAAATCCATAGACCTTAAGACCTGGTATTGGAGTTGAATCTGACTTCTTGATTCCTTGAACTTCTTGACTTCTTGAACCCAGAGCTGTCTCCCTGGCCAGGGAGATGGATGGAAGCTTTGGGTTGGGGTGGCATGTGGACATGGTCTAAGACATCCATTCAGAGATCTGGCCACCAGCTCAGCCCAGACATCCCTGTTTTCTTTAAATTTCTTGACAGTAAATCAACAGTGGTCCATTGGAATCCACTGACAAGCTCTTGTTGCTCTCAGCCTCTGAGTTTCTGAAGTTCACCACTCTAAGCTGGTTACTTAATATTTTTAATACATATATGCATGAAGTGGGCTTCCCTTGTGGCTCAGCTGGTAAAGAATCTGCTTGCAATGCGGGAGACCTGGGTTCAGTCCCTGGGTTGGGAAGATCCCCTGGAGAAGGAAAAGGCTACCCACTCCAGCATTCTGGCCTGGAGAATTCCATGGACTAAAATCCATGGGGTCGCAGAGTCAGACACAACTGAGCAACTTTAACTTTCACTTCACATGAATGTAGAAAAATTATTAAAATACAGAAAAATTATTAAACACACGTGTAAATGCTTCATCTCTTTGTCCTGCCCAGAAAAATAACACTAATAATTTTTTGTTTGTTTTTTAGTTTCACCGTCTAAAGATGGTGAGATACCATTTCACTGGAGAGATACCCATTTTAAATCTGAACCAGATTCGACAATACCATTCTAATCATATCTTTTAAAAAACATCTGATAGGTTGGATCTGATATATATAATACTTTATATATGTGAGTTACGAAGTATAATTAATGAGCCCGATGTGGACATTTTCATCTATCTGACTGCCCTTCCCTGCACTATCCTTTCATCTTTCCTTGCTGTTTTTGGTAGTCTGTATCCCTAAAAATATATATAACACTACTTCTTAAAAGTTGTGTCATGATGTTGTTCAGTGTTTTGTTTCTAGGATTTAACAGCCTTGTTCTGTGCCGCTATATTTACTCATCTCACTTACATAATATCTGATAAGGTTAACGTGCATGCTTCCTCCTGTCAGTGGGTGTTTGAGTTATTTTCAGTCTTCGGCTGTCACAAAATACCCTGCTATTTATATTCTTGCACATATCTCTGCTGCACATATGCCATTTCTTTTTCTTTTGGTTATATACCAGGGAGGAGAGTTTGAGACGAAAGAAAGGCTAATTTATGACCAACTTTACAAGAAAACGCCCTGTTCATTTACACAGTGGTTATAGCAATGCACCTTGTTATCAGCAGTGAATAAAAGTGTCCTTTAAGATTCACGCTTGTCTTATCCCAACACTTGGTGTCATTGGCCTTCTTAATTTTTGACAAATTAATAGTAGAGTGAACTTAATGTACCAGCAGTTTTGAGCTTCTTCCACATATTTAGTTATCATCTGTTTCATTTACTGTAAAAAGACTGCTCATCTCCTTGATGTCTGTTCTCACTGGGTTATGTTTTTTCATCGACTTGAAAGCATTCTTTACATATTCAGGAGACTCGCAATGGTGGTTTCATGTGTTAAAAAAAGATCACCTTCTAGTCTGTGCTGTACGTTTTCACAAGGTGCTTTTCTTGATTTTAGTGTATTTTATACAGACAACCTTGCCCATTTACGGTTAGAGCCTTTCCTTTAAGATTTTCTTCCGTACCCCAAGGTTAAAAGTTACTCCCTTATCTTCTTTTACCTATTTTAAAATTACATGGGGTTAATTTTTGTGTGTGATATAGGAATCCAGTGTTGGTTTTATCCATAATGAATAGTAATCCTCCTAGTTCCGTTTATTGAATAATCCGTTTTTCCCATGTCTCTGGGACATGCAGCCTGTGATATCTTGTTTCCCCAGGTACATGGGTTTGTTTCTGTGACTTTTTTCTCTGTGTCTTGCTTAGTTTGCCCACTTCTGTATCAGTGTTGCCTGCTCTTAATTACTGTAATTCTCTGCGACACCTTCATATTTGGTTCTTTCACCTTTTTCCTCTTATGGGGTGACATTTGGCTGTCCTTGGACTTTTGCCATTCTATAGAAATTTTAGAGTTAATTTATGAAACGGGAATAACAATGACAAACACAACAACAAAACCAGTGAAGGATTTGCTAGGATTGCTTTCAATCTATAGGTCAGTTGAGAAAGAACTGAGTTTATTTTTTATGTTGAGTTCTCCCGTCCATGAACATTGTATCACTATCCATACATTTGTGTTCTATCCATATATTTGGGGAAAGTTGTATACTTTTGTGAATAGGTCTTACTCATTTTCTGAATGCTCCTAGGTACATGTGACATGTTTGTTTCCAGCCACTTTAGTTTCGGGATGCCTTAGGAGATGTCATTTTTGCAAAGGATAAACGTCTAATTGATATTTATACATATCTTGCATCCAGACACTTAATTATACTTTTAGTAATTCTAATGTTTTTGTCTATAGATCCTCCTAGAAGTAAAGTCATTTGTGAATAATTGAAATATGGTTTATTTCTTTTCATTTCTGGTGTTTTCTTTTTCCTGTCTTCTTTGTTTGAGTTAGAACTCTAATATAATAGTGAACTGAAGCAATGAAAGATAGCACTTCATTGTTCCTCATCTTTATAAGAAATGTTCTTATTTGATTAAGACTAATGTTTGCTATCACTTTTTTCCAAATACCCTTTATTAGGTTAAGGAGGTTCCCTTATGGTTCTGTTTTACAGAATTTTGTTTTCTGCTTTAATCATAAGTGTATGTTGAGTTTTATGAAAGACTGTTGTGTATCTATTAGGATGAAGGTATGATTTCCACCATTTTCTTCTCACTATGTTATCTGACACATATGACTTATTTCGATGGTAAACTCTCTTCTATGCCTACAATAAATCTAGCTTGTTTGACTTTACTTTCCCCCCTAAATATGTGCCTGGTGCACATCTGGATTCTATTTGAGTTTTTTTTTTTTTTAATTTTTGTTTCTTTACTCATGAGTAACTTTGGCCTATATTTTTCTTTTCCTTAACTGCTTTTGTCTGATTTAGAGAGAGGTTTTTATTTCCTATTTTTCCTTTATTTCCCCTATTTCTTGCAAGAATTTGTGTATGATTTGAATTAATCTGCTCGTGAAATTTTGGTAGTACTCAGCTAAAAACAAGAACTTGTGGTTTCCTTGTTGCCAGATTTTTATCTAATTTTTTCAAGCTGTTTAAAATGACCTGAACTCCTATTTCTTTTTAAACTGGACTTCTTTCAGTTTTCTTAAATTATATTTTTCTAGGAATATATTCATAGTTACCTGTTTTTCAGGTTAAAATTAGCATAAAATTATTCATTTTGCTTGAAATCCCTGCTATCTTTTTTTCATTATAAAGATGTTAATTGGGCTATATCTTTCATTTTTTTCTTGACCAACCTGCCAGACACTGAATATGTTTTATTATAAAGAAAAATACTTTTGACTCCATGACTATTTTAATTCTGTATTTTATTTTTGTTTTTATCTGTTAATAGATCTTTCCTTCTACTTACTGTGTGTTTATTCTGCAGTTGCTTTTTAACTTCTTAGACTAGAGACAGCTCAGTGATTTTCAGATTTCTTTTTAAGTAAATGCATTTAAGATGACAAATTTCTCTGTAGCTATCAGCTCCTCTGTCCATGCGATTTCCCAGGCAAGAACACTGGGGTGGGTTGCCATTTCCTTCTCCAGGGGATCTTTCCCTCCCAGTAATTGAACCAGGGTCTCCTGCATTGCAGGCGGATTCTTTACCAACTGACTCCTGCATAGATGGACGGTGAAATGGGAGCAACAAGTGTTAGTGTAAAGAAATATTTGTTGGTCAGTTTGGATTAGATGACTGGTCCAGATTTAATCTGTATGTAACACAGGGGCTTCCTTCATCCATTACAGAGAAAGAACATAACAGCATTAACATTAGTTATCAACGTGATGTTCTAGATTTTCTTATCCTATCATTTCATTTTGCCCTTACTTTCTAATGTATTTATAAAGAAACTCACACCATCTTCTCTCAAAAAAAAAAAAAAAAAAGGCCAGGCAGGCGTATATTTGTTTGAAAAGAAACCTGTCTGTCCCAAGTTTTTCTCAATGACTTGAAATTCTGGGACATTTGAGGGTTTCATTGTCAAAACCGTGTATTAAGTGGCCGGTGACATGCCAGACCTTATGGGGCAAGATCTCCATGCCCTCTTCTCCTGTACACATCCCTGCCAGGCAGCACCCATGAGTCTGGATGTGGAATTGCAGAGTGTTCTGCTTAAAGGAACATCACATGGACTTCCAGACTTATATTGGGGAGGTAGTTGAGTTACCAGTTCTTCAAAGAAGTCTTCTGGAAGCCTGATGTCTTAAAAATAAATAGGCTCAGACTGGAATAAACTTGGAGCACTTGTGGCCCATATCAGCTAAAATCTCCCCATTCTTGAGCCCTGGGAGAAAACAGGGGATGTGCAGGAACCCCAAGTTTAAAGGCCATTCCTTTGAACCCCTAGTTCAGCAGAGGAGAATCTGGTGACCTCAGAGGGTCCCCAGGATGCTGGCGGCTGGACCCGAGTTCAGGTTTTGCAGTCTTCTCTAGGCCCTTCTGCCACCAGGAGTTCATCTCCACAAGCAGGAGAGCTGCTCCTTCAGGCAGCGCCAGTTACAAAGTGATTTCCACATTTCCACTTTCATCATTTTCTTCGGATTCAGATCATGTCTAGATGTGTTGCTTGGGTGACCCCAGTTCACCAGCTAGACTTGCTATGTCCTGGATCTCCTTAAACCCCGGCCGTGGGGCTGCTGCCTGCTTCTTCGGGGGTCTCTCCCAGACTATAGTAACAGGGTGTGCTGTGTACTAAGTCCCCTCAGTTGTGTCTGACTCTTTGAGACCCCATTGACTATAGCCCACCAGGCTCCTCTGTCCATGGGATTTTCCAGGCAAGAATACTGGAGTGGGTTGTCAGTTCCTCCTCCAGGGGATCTTCCCCACCCAGGGACTGAACCTGCGTCTCTTAGGTCTCCTGCTTCGGCAGGCTGCTTCTTTACCGCTAGCGCCACCTGGGAAGCCCCTGGTAACAGGGGTGTGGTGACAAAAAGCCTGGATGTGGTGACAAAAAGCCTCGTTTCATTGTTCTGTCTTTGCTTCAGGCCCTTTGCTGGCCTTCTCGCTGATGCTCATGGAAGGACTGGTTCCTTCAAGCAGACAGACCACATGCTATTTCTGTGCTGTAAATTTCCAAGGCTTCTTCCCCGGCCACCTCTCCAACCACAAACTGGAATAAAAAGTGTATTTGCAGCTATAATCAGCACACTTAAATACTAGTTAAATTCAGAATGAGTACAAAATCTGCACTGCTCTTGACTCCAAGGGAGGCTATAAAAATATCCCATGGCCACGAGCACTCTAAGACCTTGACAGTGAGGTGGTCCCTCTGAACCTTCTTAAGGCTGTTCCAAAATAGCCCAGATTACATGGTAAGGGGGCCTGATTCATAGAGGGTTGCATATTGGCTGTGGATTGGCAAACTCCTTTCTTGTTTCTGTTTTCCTAGGACAAGATGCCCAGTCTTGGCCATTTATTTCCTTATACACTCTTTGAGGATGGCGCTTTCCTTAATTGCCTTGGTAACTTTGGTGTCTGGCATATGGGTGTACCTGAAATAGTTGTGAAGTGGCTGAACTAGAGAGTCAGAGGTGCTGAGAGCCAGAAGGGGCCGTCAGCTCCCTGTCTTCATGCTCCTGTATGGACACCCCTGATGCTTTCCTGTTTCATTCATGCCATCTCCATGACCACCCCTCAAGAAGCAGGGCATCTATTCTTTACCTCAAATTATAGATGATGGTGCTGAGGCTTCCAAGGGGTTGTGGAAGTGTCTAAGAGCTCGTGAATTTAAGGTGCAATCAAGTCTTAAGTCTAGGTCTCCTGAAACCGAGAGAAGTGTTCTTTCTGTTTCACTACTGGTATGTTCAAAGATGCTATGTTTTAATCTGATGGCACGTGGGCTCACTGCACAGCCTTAGCACCACGTTCTGGAAGGCTTGCTGGTTCAGGGTCCATGCCCTCACACCCGATAGTCTTTCACTGCGGACATATACTATGGAAAACAGGGAGGCCACTTCCAAATCGCTAGTGGTCTTCAGCAACATTCTCACTGGTTTCTCCTCCCCTAGCTATCTTAGCAAAGCTCTCACTGGTTTCTCTAACCTAACTGGATCTCTGCAACAGAGTGATTGTTCTAAAGTGATAAACATGCTCTGATCAAAGCTCCATCACTGGAGTCTTTATCTGAAGCTGCAAGGCCAGCTTCCGGCCTCCCTTCAGCCTGGTGCACTCTGAGGTCCCCCTGCACGCCTGACTGGTGTCCGAGGAGTGAGTTCTCCGTGGTTGTTCCTTCCCCTCCGTCAGGTGTCTGCAGGAAGCTGTTCCTAAGATCCAGGTCCGTGGAGATGCCCCTCCCATCCCCGCACCGGCCCCTTCAGAGACCGCATCCCTCCTCCCCGTGATTACTGGGGTTTACCCAGCTGAGTTGACAGTGAGCTTGGCAGGCAGGGCTGTGGATCTCCTGGACTCTGACATCCCCTGGAGGGCCGTGCCCTTAGTCAGTCAATGAAGGAGCTGCATTTACAAAAATTCCCTTTTGAAGTCCCTGACGTGTGCACATGCTCTGTGGGTGTTTAGAGGATGTGATGGTTGGGAGGGAGCTGGCCGTGGGGTCCTTCAGAGGGACCTGACTCAACCCGATGTCCAGCTTGGCCTTGGTCCTGAGCTTATACGGAGATCACTGTGACCTCTGCCTGGGAGGGTCCCCCCGCCTCCGGGTAGGGGCGTCTCCGTGCGCTCCCGCGCAGCTCTGCACGGCGCTGGCTCTCAGCGTGTTTCTGGGATCGAGCAGCAGTGTAACTCCTCTTAATGCTTAGACTTTTTGAACCTATTTCAGTTCTGGGCCTCCATAGATCCCAGAGAACACTTAGAGGGGTGCTCAGAGAGCTGCTTCTGCAAACGCTTCCCTTGAAAGCAGAGTGCCTTCTCCCACCCTTGCCACTCTTTGAGCTGTGTTGCCCTGTGTGTTACCCTGTAGGCAGCCCGTGTGTCACCCCGTAGGCACCCTGGATGTCACCCTGTAGGCCCCCTGGGTGTTACCCTGTGTGCCACCTCGTAGGCACTGTATGTCACGCCAGGTGTCACCACCGCATGTGTCACCCTGGAGGACCCTGGGGATCTGGCACCCCCTGCCTTCTCAGCATCCAGCCCCGACTTGTCTGTTTTGAGTTGCCCACTCTGGCTTCTCAGCTTTTCTCCTGGACTGAGGCTACATAATCTTGGATGTGCCTGCCAGGCACCGACACTGGTGGGGCTGCAGGGGCCGCTGCGCCCGTGGTGGACACGGTGCCCGTGATGGACGCCTGTGGAGGGCCGGCCTGCAGCCCATGGCCTGGCTGCAGTGTGGCTCTCGGGCCCTGGTTCCCGGGACGCGCGGCTGGTCCCGTCAGCTCCGCCCTGTGCAGGCCCCCTGCCCTGGATGGCCGCTCCCGTGGAGCCGGGAAAGGCCCAGAAAGCGCAAAAGGCAGGATGGAAAGCTGAAGCCGAGCCAGCTCACTTGCTGCTGTGATGGACACAGTGCACACAGATGGACACAAACGGACAAGCCCTGCTTGCTCTCCTTCCATCACTCTGGGAGGAAATAGGGAGAAAGAAAAAGAAAAAATAGAAAGTCCTGTCTCAGGTAGAGCAGCCTGCTGAGAAGGAAGGTCCTGAGTTCCCTGCAGACTGCTCAGCACGGACCTTGAGAAGTTGGCTGGGGGACCCGTCGGAGGTGCTGAGGGAGCCCCCAGCCCCTTTGGGCATCACACAGGTGGGCTGAGACCCACACCTTCAGCTGATGGCGTGGCGGCCTCTCCTCGGTCACAGTGGCGGGTTCCCAGGCCTGTGATGTGGCTTTGGGGGCCAGGCCAAGGCTTCCACGTCCAGTCTCCTGGGATCATTCGTGTGACCACAGTGGTCTTCCCAGAAGGTCCCAGGCTGGCCGATCGATGTTCCTGAGTCTTGGCAGAGGGTGGCAGGGGCTTGGCCCGCACACGGGCACAGGTGTCCTTGACCCTGGGTTCCCTGTGGTAGTGCCTGACAACGTGGGAGTCAAAGGAAAACGGGGCCTTTTGGTCTTTGCTTTCGGTCATCAGGTAGGTGATGTTCTCAGGCCTAAGCCTGTCCACAGCTGGGGTTTAAGTCTGAGGGTCTCAGACCTGCAGGGCCTTGGCAGGGAGTACAGGCCGCATGCCCACAAAGTGCTTTTCTTCTGGCAGTGAGACTTTCCTCTGAATCAGCTGTCGTGTGTGATCTGTGCTGGAGTGGAGAGCGCACAACCCCTTCCCTGCTACCCGTCCCCATGCAGACCCTTTCCTCCTTCCTGGGGAGGCCCTTCCTGGTTCTAGGCCAGTCCACTTGCCTCACAGATGCAGAGACACACAGGTGGACAGACACACAGGCAGGCAGACACACGGATGCACAAATGCACAGGTATGTAGGTGGACAGATGCACACACACACAGTGAACAGACACAGATGCACAGACACACAGGTGGACAGACACACAAATGCACAGATACACAGA